>NW_017671072.1:65954-159278 GCF_001879085.1 Nicotiana attenuata | reverse complement strand
ATAGAGAGATGGTGAGAATAGAGAAGGGAGGGGGGGGGGGGGAGGAGTGTATTTATAATTTTTCAAACTGCTAAATTAGTAATTACTAAAAGTGTTATTTTTTTTAAAAAATTGCTCAAAAAGGGCTATTGTTGCAACAACCCGTTGGGCAACATCCAAATTGAAGCTGACCGTTGCCAACGATCATATCCCTTTTAAAAAAGAAAAAATTCAGAAAATAGCCGTTGAATCGGTCCGAGCCGGGCGGTTAACCGGTTTAACAATATTTTTCATTGACCGGGTTTGACCGGTCCGGTTAATCGGATCTTTTTTTTTATACGGAGCTAACTCCCCTAACCCAGCCCCCTAACTACCGGTCCGGATTATAATCGGTTTGGACCGGTCCGGAAACGGATCAACCCGGCCCGTTAAACAGGTATATACTACATCAAACAAGGTATTAGTTATATGTTAATAGACTTAAATCCAAGGGTACTAACAAAATTTATAAATTTATCAGCAAGTCCCTCTCACTCTCACTATAAAAACGTCCTGCCTCCCAAAGGCGGGAAAAATTGGAAGAGAAAATTCACATAGAGAGAAAATGAACAACTCAAAATCAAAGTCCGGCAGAGATCTACAAAGCTTGCTCGAAACTATCAAATCTTCCGATGTAAGATTTTATTCTAAGCTCACTGTTCACAACTCCAATTTCACTTTTTTTTGTTCGTCTGTTATTTCATTTTATAAATTCTTAGTATTTTTCAGAAGTTATTTCACTATAATTTTCGTTATTATGAGTTTCAGCTTGATATTTGAAATAGTGTTGCATTTTTTTTTATTCAAGTTCAATTCTAGGTGCTCTAAGTTGATTGTAGAAGTTAAACTGACTAATTTCAATCTCAGTCACTTGATTCAACTATTTGTATTATTTCCTCTTTCGGTGTTTCAATTAATTGGTATTAATTTTCTCCATATGGCAGAAGTCAATTCACTGAATTTCGTTATTGTGAGTTTCAATTTATGAAATTGCAATTTGAAGTAGCGTAAATTGTTTTCAGGGTTTAGTTTCAGTAAGTTTTGATTATATTCTACTCATTTTGTCCCACTTTTTGGTGCCCTAAGTGACTTTAGAGATCAAATTGACTTATTTCAGTTTCATTCATTTAATTCAACTCTTTGTATCATTTCACGATTAATTTATATAAATTTCCTTTTATTTCTGAAGGTAATTCACTTTAATTTCCTTATTAAGAGTCTCATTTTGTAGAAATTGCAACTGTAAGTAGTTTAGATTGTTTTTTAGGATTTAGTTTCAGTAAATTCTTTATTAGATTCTGCTCATCTGTCCCATTTTTTAGTGCCCTAAGTTGACTTTACCGGTCAAATTGACTAATATCAATTTCAGTTATTCGATTCTACTGTTGTATTTTTTCCTCATCACGTTTCCATTAGTTTTTAAAGGTTGCCTTGTATTTTTGGTAATTTCATTATCATGAGGTGTAGTTATCTGAAACTAGAGGCGGAGTCAGAATTTTGGGTATATGGCTTCTGGAATCTTGGACAAGATAAGTTACTCGGTTCGGGATAGATAATTTACACATATTAAATAGATTTCTAACACAAATACAGAGTCTGAGCTGAAGCTAGTGGGTTCTGCCAACCCCATAGCTAGACTTGTAGCTCCGGCACTGGCTAAAACACATTTAGAAGTAGTGTAGATTGTTTTTAGGTTTTGTTTTTCGTAAAAAGGAAAATTTTCAAAAGAAAGGGCCTGTTCATGTATATATTATGTACGTAAAGATATCTAGTTTGTTTTTGTATACGAGGGCCTTCTCATTCTGTAGTTTAGTGCTTGGCTTCTTTTGTCAATAAAATTTTTACTTACTGATAGAAAAAAAGTATCAATAAGAACTAAGTGAATGACTGAATGTAATGACCTTAATATAGTTCATATGAGGATGCAAAGTTGAGACTTCTGATTGGAGCTTAAAAGGTGTATAGGCCGATTGGAGGATGAGAGATCAAAGGCAATGCATTTGATTTAGAAAGAATGAGGGTTCTAACTCCTAAGATAAGTTATTTCTGTCTTTTTCCTTGTTTGTGAAAGTTCAGCCGAGTTGTGTCCAAGTCATATATAAAAACAAATTAAAAAAGCTCGACATTTTTCTTCTAGCTGGTAGGGTAGATATTTGTGTTTTGCGCTCTTATACAAGCTTGCTACAACTTGGTTTGTAAATTGCCACTGAAACTATTCTGCCCAAGATAAGACATTTTCCATGAACATTGTTCCACTTTCCACTAATATATTCTAATTTTTTGTTCTTTTCGGATGCTTTCTATACTCGTCTTTTCTTTTCTTTTTGATGGCTTTCACTATCTTAAGTGTTTTCTTGGATCTTACCCAATAACTTCTTAGATTTGTTTAAATCTTAAGCTATTCCTTGATATAATTTACTAGTTATTTACATCCTATTGTTGGTTCAGTAGTGTCCTTTCTATTCCGCAGGTTGTTGAGAATCGTGTTGAATTGCTTGATGAGCTTGGTGAGTTAGATCTGTCAGAGAAATCAGAAGTGGCTTCTCTTATGGAATCCTTACAAGTATCCTGATGACTATTAGACATACTTTTCTTGATTTGACAGTAGAATGCCATGGATTAATTGGATTGAGAAAAGGAGAACTCGGTTTACTGTCTGTAAAAACTCAAAAGCTGGGAACTAGGTTGTGGGTTTATCATTGCCATAGGTGTTGTATGTACATATTCCGGTTACAAGAAATGATTTTCTATAATCACATGGAGACCACAAAATTTGGTTGAGAGAACTAATGTGCCAAGGCTTGAGAAACTGGGAACACCATTTTTAGTTTCTGTTCTTAAATTTGCAATTAAACATGGAAAGGCAACTGAAGAGTCACTATTCATCAGTTTTATCTTCTCTATGAGTTTGACCTTTGAGCATATGTTTAAGTAAGAGTTACAATAATTCACTCATTCATCAAGGCTTTACCTGTGTTCTTCAGCATAATTTTGAATTTGCTACAGCTGACAGTGTCTGAATTGGTCATTCCAAATGGCTTCTTTTTGGTGATAAACAATTGGTTAATGCTTTCTTCTTCATTGCTGTTTTATCTTGTTTATTTTTTTTGTAAGCAAACAGAGGTCTTGATGTTTTGTTAGAATGAGTACCATGCCAGAGCTACAGAAAAACAAGTAAATGTATATATGCCAGATCTATATAAAGGTTTTGTGTTTTATGAATGATGTTGCAATTTTGATAAATGTATTTATGGAAGATCTGGCTCTCATTCTTCTGGTTTGGTAAAACAGCTAGCTTGATCTCATTTTAGTAGCAACTCTTTGTTATCTACCTTGACACTTTACTGGACACTCTGGGAAGACTTCACATGTCTCGACATTTCTCAATGCAAATTGAACAAAACCATTTTGCATGTGGCTGCAAAATATCTGCCGTCAGACGTATCTGCATGCTTAGGGCAGTTCGTAAGTCTAGGAGCCAAAGTAAGTTTCATTTCATCCCTTTTCTCCTTAATAAGGTGACCTGTGTTCTTGATGATACAGCTTGCTTATATTAAGTTCTTAATCATTAGGCTGTCGTATGGTGTGAAAAGCATCTACAGATGACACTCATGTCGACTCAGGAGTCACCTGAAGAAGAACATAGTAGCCTCTTTTATCAGGTCAAACCATTACTTTTAGCATACGAACAATGTCACTGGTGAATTGGTTTTACATTTTGAAGTGAGGTTCTCATCTTGCCTTTGAGTTCTTGAGATCAATATGGTTGCAATTTTCTTTATTTGAGTTTGAATGTTGCATCATAGTCGTCCACCTGCATAACAATCAGAAGACTATAATTCTTTCTCTTGTGAAAGCCTCTTTCATTATTTCCCCAGCATGTAACCTTTTTCTCTTTTTGGTTATGAATTTTTCTTTCCATTCTAACTTTGAAAAATTCACTGCACTTTTTTAGTTACATTGTCTGGTTTCCAGTATTATCAAAGGCGAAAAGCGCAAAAAAGCTCTAAGTTCCGTTGGGGCTTTAAGCGCAAAGTACAAATAAAAGCGTGGGCCTTAATGAAAAAAGGCGCAACAGGAGAAAAAGTAAAATATGCATAGTAGTCCAAGACTAATCATTATAAGCACGAATAACAAATATATGGACAAAGAAATTGAAAAAAAATTCATGATCAATTGTTTAAGGCCGCATTTTTTAGGATTACAATCATTGGTAACGAAAGAATGCGTTAGAGCTTTGATGCGACACTAAAGCGCCCGCAAAGCGAGGCGAAGCGCTCAACGTGTTTTGAGCCTCGCTTCAGGGCTTAAGCGCGCCTTTGACAACACTGCTGGTTTCGTAATGTTAAATCCTAGCACCACATGGATAAACAAGCAAATGCAGTCAACATACCAAAACCGACCAAACTGTCTATTACACTTTAAACTGAACTGGATCACATGAGTTTACCTGTTGATAACTTTATTTTTGTTTGTTGTGTCATGAAGCTGGTTGATTTAAGTAACTGGTAAAACACCCAAACTGAACTGTGTAAAGTGGAAGTCCCTTGTGCATTCGGTAGTCATGTTTTAGTTTTATAGAGTTCAGCTTGTGATTGTTTTATGTGCTTTGCATTTCCTTATAATGTAAGTTTCCTTAACTTTGAAATGCATGTAGTGTCTCTAAAAAGGCTATCAAGTTTTAGCTTCTGACCAATCTCGTTTTTTCTCAGTTGCTGTTGGATTTGCTTGGCTACTCTGCCTCTATTTTAGCAGCTTTGACCAGATATCCCATTGCGGTTGATAAGGGGTTAAAATCTATTGTTGAAAATTTCATATTGGAGGAATTAAATCTCACAAAGGACTGTATTTTAGCTCAGAAGGTAGACACTTCTGATTTATACTGACCCTTTTGTCGTGTTTCAAGTGAATACTTTTATTTTAGCGTTTTTCCCTCTCTGTTACACGTATCTGTCTAACCCAAAAATGTCAATATATATACTCTCCTACCATGGTAAAATTGTTATTTGTGATACTCTAATTTCTGCTTTTACATTGCTGGCACTTGCTGCTGACCCTCTTTTTGCCCAAGTACCTTCCGCCATGGCCATTGCAGCAGTTTGGTACTCGAGTTAAAACTTTTTTTATATTAGCCTTTGCCATTTTTCATAGTACAGCAGTAGGTTGCATGTCGCTTCGCAACTATTACAAGTAATGGTAACTCTTAAGAAATTTGCTTGAATTCATTAGACTCATCATAGAAATATAGATTGAGAGATCTTGTCCAAACCAACCGATGGTTGAAAACCACAATGATCAGCATACTCTTGAATTGAAATAAATTGTTGACTAAATTCCAGCAGACAAAATAAAACCATATATTATTGCATTTAACCATAAATTGAACACAATACAGGGCTTCACAGCAGCATACTACTTCTGCTTATCAAAAACGAAAATAGAAAGCAGTTGTATCATCTTTTCTGGTACATGCGTCCTGTTTCACCCATATTCTATTCCCATCTTTTCCTTCTTACCGACCTCTAGAAAATGCTTTCTTTTTCTAATAAGTGGATGTAATGTAGTCAAAACATTCTGAATATACACTGGTATATGCAATGGAGATAATTTGTTTGAGCTGTTCAGAACTGTTTGCTATTATTTTCTTTACTGCTCTAAATTTTCGTGATTGTCTCCAGGCAATTTCCTCATTTGGTTCCGAAGTGCAGAAAATTGCATTAGAAGTTCTTGATGCTCTGGTACGACTATGTAAGGTATATTCCAATGGCATAAACTGGGATTCTTACCTTAAGATGATGGAGGAGGAAAGAAAAGTTGTGGACAATGAAGAGGCTGAAAGTGCAGATCACGTTAACAAGATAATGAAATTTACGGTTGAGAAATTGTGTGAATTGGGCATCTTTGCAGCTAATGACGGAGGAAATCTTGTGAGCTTAATTAATTTGTCATGGAAAGGTGTAGTTAACTTACTTCAGCTTGGCAAGGGTGCTTTGGCTGTAAAGTTGAATGTAGGAGATATTATTCTGACTCTTATATCTCTGGCTAACGGATCTTTGAGATGTGCGGCTGAGACTTGGTCATCTACATTGGAAGAAACAGTTTCTGCAGTGGAAGCTAGACGAGTATTTCTTCCAGTCAAATTTTACCTGATTAATGCTGTACGGATTATCTCTCAGTACCCATCCGAGGCATTTTATGTGTTCAAAGATATAATATTATCTGTAATAATGATCTCAACTTTTAGAATTTTCCTCATGAAAGATGAGCTGCTCAAATTTGCTGGTGATGCAATTGCAGAAATTTTGGAGCCGACATCCTTTCATATGCTTAACTCTTTCCTTAATTCAGCTCAAGTGAAATCAGAGCAGAAGTTTCAAATTTTGGACTGGTTGTTTGGTGATGAAACTGATTTAGAAAATGTTCCTGGGTGCAGTATTAACGAAGCTGGTGGAATGAGTGCAATATTCTCTGCAAGTTCTGGCACTATGTTGGGAGCAAAGGTGCTGTTTATTGGTCGAGTAGCCTTATTTGTTAACCTTCTGAAAAATGCACCTGATATTGAAGATGATGTGAGACTAGGGATGGCCAGAAAACTTGGATGGTTATTGTGCATACTTACTGATGAAGATGTGTATTCTTCAGTTCTTGTCTTGGAACTTCCTACAATGTCTCGTACTAGTCAGAAACAAGAATCTGATGAGCCCCTGTTCCACTTCATAATTAATGCCTTGAAAACCTTCATGATAGTTACCTCTTCAAGTCAAGCTTGGTGTGACATAGTGTCTTTCCTGCTTGAAAACCTTTTTCATCCTCACTTTCTATGTCGTGAGATTGTTACTGAACTTTGGTGCTTTATCTCACGTCATGCTGACAGAGTTGTGGTAGATATCATTATTGAAAAGCTTTGCTCATTAGTGAAGTACACAGAAGCTTCTGACTTTGCACTAAGCCCTAATAGTCTGGTGCGAAAACTGGCGAGATTTCTATGTGTACTGGTTACATGTGGTCCAAAGTTTATGGTAGATAAAGTTTATAATACAGTTGTTGGATATAACACATCACAGTATTCACCAACTACTTACTTAGCACTGCTTATGGAGGGATTTCCACTAAATTCACTTTCAGAAAAATTGAGAAGTGAGGCAAAGCAACGACTTGTAACTCAATACTTTGACTTCCTTGAGAGTTTTGGTGGTAAACTACCGAGAGAAGATGGATCTGCTATTTATGGTGCTCCAGTTTTTGCACTCTCTGCTGCTCTGCAGTTTCAGTATGTAATCGGCTCCTTCTGCATGAATTGGCTTATTCTCTCAAACTTAATTGGCTGTGCCTCAAATGTCTATTCTTGTCAAACTAGCATAGAATGTTGAAATTTGCAGTTTTAAGCTTATCGTGGAACAGCACTTAACTATTTAAACTTTTTATTTTCCTTATTACCTGCACTTAATGATAAAACAAAAGACTAAGGAAGTTGGTGTTTTAATGATAAAGCAAATGATTAACAAGGTTAGTGTTTTTTGTTGGCCTCTGCTTTTAATGATAATAGGCTTTTACTATTGATAAATTCAAGTTACCAACTTAGATTCCCTATGTTTCTTTTTTTCTTTTCTCTTGTTGCAGCCTAATCAGCATATCCGACGCTGAGATGAAGACTATAAAGTTTCTTGTTGCTATTATTCACAAATACAGAGATTCTTCAGACATCAAAATAAAGGATAAATACCGCAGGCTTCTTAGTGAGACACTAGGAATCATTTCTAACATGAAGCATTTGTATACTTCCAATGAAATGGAAGAAGTAATTTTGGCACTTCAGAACCTCTTCATCTCTGGACCAGCATTATCAGACGGAAAATCATTTCAATGTAAACCAAACTTGTCATCTTTCATGGCTGGCCTTGGTCACATTGAATTGGAAGACCGAGAAAACAGTGCAGTTAGTTCAGCTATGTGGGAGCTGTATCACATGTTGCTTAAAGAGCGTCATTGGGCACTTGTTCACCTTGCTATCACAGCCTTTGGATATTTTGCTGGCCGCACTACTTGTAGTGAGCTTTGGAGATTTGTGCCTCAGGATGCAGCTCTTTCTTTTGATCTGGAAACAGGAAAAGAAGCTGATGAGGAGAGATTTATGTCCGAGCTAAAAGAATTTCTTGAGAAGGAAACAGCATGTCCAAAGATAAAACCTTGTGCTGACACGATTAACATGCTTGCTATAGATGGGCAAATGCTAAAAGAAACCTTAAAAAAGATAACAGATGTTGATCCAAAGTTTATGGTCTGTGAGCCAATGGAGGTTGACAATGAAAAGCAAACCAATAGAAAAAGAAAATTTCCTGACAGAGTTACCAAAGGAGTGGAATTACTGAGGGATGGATTGAAGGTTATGGGTGATGCTCTTTCTGAGTGGCAGCATAACCAGTACGACTCCACTGATATTCGAGACAAGTTCTTGACTCACTTCTCTCACCTGGAAGATGTGGTTACTCATTTGGTGAGCCTAGCTGACAGTGGCTAACTTATACTGGAGTGGTTCACTTCTGCAATGACTGATGCAAATCATAATCAGGTATTGTTTGCGTTGGACTTAAATCTGTTCTAGATAAAGGGACATCACTAGGATTGTCCACAAAACTCTAAGTTTTGTTTCGACGATTTCGGGATAGCACCATAAGATGTTCTTAGTACTCGTATTTACATATAAGTGAAGCGAGTGCAGAATTGATGCAGTTAGACACTTCTAACATGTGGATATAACAGAACAGAAGCACTATACATAATAGCTGTACTGTTGGAGAAGGAATGTTATTTTAGTAAACGTCGTGAAATTTCTTTACTACTGTACATGCCAGATTTCCCACTAGTGGGATTTTACTGGGTATGTTGTTGTTGTACATGCCAGATTTATTATGAAGCTTTAAGCACCTACTAAGTAAGAGATAGAGCTGGCTTTCTTTGCGGCGGCAGGTTGGGTGGGAGATGGAGGTTGAATAATTCATCTCAAACTTTATTTTGAGCTATTGATATTGTGATAAAGCTTTTCGCATAACAAAAGTGCACACTTTTAATTCAGTAAGACCATTGTTATTCTTATTCCCAAGTCTTTGTTCCACATCGTATGAAGGGATGATAGTTAGACATTTAAAATGAGATCTGTTCGGGTGAGTTGGTTTAATCCCAGTTCAATTTTTATTAATTAAAGAATCATAATACCTGCTTTAATTGCATATTACTATGCAAAAGGGAATACATGCTTCAGTGTCTTTTGTCACGATACTCAGAATAGCAATTATCAGTGATTTTAGTAAGACTTGATCTTAGAAATATATGAATAGCAGCATGCTTTATGTCTTCCCATTCTGGTGACTGCTTTCTGAGACATCTTCAACGTCATTAGCCCTCAAGAAAAATAAGCATCACCTCCAAACAATAGATGTGAGATTGAGGGTCTGTATTTCGTAAGCTATAATAGTGGTACTAGGTCTAAAGAAGTCTTACGAATGAGCATTAAGAACAATAGGACAAGAAACATATCTAATGCTTGCATAATTAGATGAATCCAACTGAGGGTGAGAACCTAATGAAGAACATACTGATTGAGGTTTATATTGGAATTCTGTTGAGCTACCTGGTTTAGGCCGATTCCAGCTGTAGTTGTGAAGGTCAAAATGAAGGGATTAGTAATAAGAGTTTAAGTTTCGTTTATTGAAGGTGAAATTGTATACCTTCAGATTACTTAATAGGTAACTGCTAAGTTAGGCTGATATGAAAACTTTAAAAATAGAGTAAATTACTTACATTAAAAAGTTAAAACTGTGTCATAGAAGTTTTTGTGACAACTTTCTTTGATAATTACTTTAATCAATTTCCAGTGCAACATTAAAGTTAATAATGTCTTCTTTTGAATATTTTGAGATCAAGAAATTCGTATTTTTTTTTCTTAATTAGTAGTATAGAAATTTGTTTACAATTTGTTTGGACGGTTGTTGCATATTGTTTCTTAATGTGTCGTATCATATTGTATTATTTTAGTGTATATAATGTCGTATCATATTGTATTATTTTAGTGTATATAATGTTTAGATAAATTGTATCGTTTTTTGTCGTTTCATAATGTCACACATTAGTAATTTCATCGCTATGTAACAATATATTTAACGATATGATACAATAAACTAATTAAAATAACACTTAAAATAAACATGTATTTATAATAATGGCTTGTTTGGATGGTTGTTATGTATCGTTTCATAATGTATTATTGTATAGTATATAGTATTGTATTATATTGTACTATATCGTTTTGATGTACACAATATTTGGATAATTGAGATTGTTTGCCGTTGTTTCATGATGTCATGCACCAACAATATGAAGAATAAACTTCCAATATTATAAAGGAAAAGTAAGGTACAAGGTAGAATTATTATATAAAAAGGTATGGTAAAAGATAAAATAGGACTATTTAATAATAAGAAAAGACTAGATGAGAAAAAAGAAATAAGGCAACGTGACCATACCAAATTAGTCATTCCATAAGGTGATACTTTTTGTCAATTGCGTAACAATAAAATTTAAATAACAATCAAAACAAATATTATATTTTAAGTAACAATACAATACAAAAGGTAACAACCATCCAAACAAGTTGTAACAATACGATAACAACCATCGAAACAAATTGTTAAGCAATTAAGGCACGAATTTCAAACAATTAACTCTCACAAACAAGCTTACATTCTATAAGGTTCTGTAGTGGCTAGAACCTTTTTTTTTTTTGGAACCTCAGGAAAACCCGCAGTCGTTACAGCCTCTGCCCTTCGGGTGAGCATTCTGTGGAGAGCACTCTGTGCGCACTTAATAGCCTGCAAATCACAGGGATGTAAACCGCACTAGGCAAGTGCCCCGTGCGACAGACTCAGACTCAGAGGACATTGAGGGGGATCGAACCCGCGTCGCCCGTGTGGGCAACTCCCTCCAAACCGTTGTTATTAGTCGTTATAATAAGAGATTTACTCTTATAAACATAATAAAAGCTGATTGTTCTAATTAATAAATCAAATAGAATAAATAATTGTATGGATCTATCATCTCTTTATATGTTTACATCTAAGGAAAAACTACCAAATATTATCCACTAATAGAATAAAGAACAAGTATGACATCAATCCTTATTGTTCCTCAAACTCGTATAACCTAACCTTAAGGAAAGCTCCGTCTTCATTAATCTCCCAACTGCACCTTTTGTTAGCACATCTACTTTTATCTCTCTGATAATCAAACAGAACAAAATTCAACCCAGACATAATTCTAGCAGTTCCATAATCCATGTCACATGACAAGACATAATTACCACCTGGTCTTGGTAGGTCAACGTCAACATTGTAAGTTTGAATTGCACCCCCTGTAAGTTTTACTTCTGGATATTGCAAGCCATTTAAGTCACACTCGACGTGCAAATTATAATTAGGTATTGAATCAATGATGTCGATATAGTATGTCTCTGGTGCTGAAGCTACTAATGAACAAGTTATGAACAAAAATAGAACAAGGATTGGAACGTTTACTAGTATAGAAGAAGCCATATGTTCTTATTGTTTTTCTCGTTCATTCTTTAGAATATTATGTCCTTTATATAGTATATGGTTCTGAGTTTCATGAATCTGTAATATAGGGAGAAATAATAATTCTCGATCCTTGTAATGAATTAGTTTCTATGAATTTACTGTCAAATTTGGAAAGGATTGTTTTCTTCCAATTAGGGAAAGTTTTAATTATGAAACTTCTTTGTTATTGAGCGTGCAATATCAAGGTTCAAGATTCTCATTTAAAGTTGCTTTTATTTTAGTTTATTCGATTTCCTTTTTTGTTAGATTATACGATGGAGTTATTTGCATCTATACCTGCTTTTTGGGTCACGTTTTAACTTATACCTACTTTACAAAAAAAATTGCAAGCGTACCCATTTTTTCGCGTAACTTCAGCATACGGGCATTCTAGTAGACGAGCCTGAAATAGCAAAAATTGCTGAAGTTTTTATTTGTAATTGCTGAACTTAAGCATTCTAGCGTTGAAGTTTTGTTCACTATTTGCTGAAATTTTTATTTGTAATTGCTGAACTTAAGCATTCTAGTAGCTGAAGTTTTGTGATGCTGAAGTTATTTAATTCATTTGTAAAAACTTCAGCACTAAATAAGCTGAACTTTTTTGTCCTGGATTCGTTAGTTTTGTCAATAAGTTTTTTCAAAAACTAGATGCTGAAGTTATTTAGTTCATTTGTAAAAACATCAGCACTAAATAAGCTGAAGTTTTATTTGTCCTGGATTCATTAGTTTTGTCTTTTTCAAAAACTTCAGCAGAAGATGCTAAAGTTATTTAGTTCATTTGTAAAAACTTCAATCGTAAATAAGCTGAAGTTTTTTTGTCCTGGATTCATTAGTTTTGTCATAAAGCTTTTTCAAAAACTTCAACAGAAGATGCTGAAGTTAGTTAGTTCATTTGTAAAAACTTCAGCACTATATAAGCTGATGTTTTTGAAAAAGCTTTCTAACATACTAGGTAAATAATCACCTTATTCTTTCATAGTGTATTACTACTATAAAATAATCAGATTGCCAACAGTATCTAAATCATAAATTTTAGAAACAATAAATGTGAAAAGAACAGAATTATCATGAAAAGAATCACTAAGTGTGACCTTAAACTTCCCGTACGTGGAAATATTCACAAATTATTGTCTACTAACTTACGTAATTATTTATAATTTGTTTTTAAATAATCTGATAAACATACTTATGGTAATCATCCCATGAACTGAAGTTTCATAGCAGCACCAACAACAACAGAAGAAAGAAGAAGAAGAAGAAAACGAAGGAGGAGAAGGAGGAGGAGAAAAGGGGCTGAAGTTGTTTAAAAAGTGGGTACAAGTTAAAACTTTTTTTAAAAAATGAGGTTAAATGGGGGCAACCAAATAGGGCGTCCCGTGCAATTTTTACAATTTTCAGTTAGAACTCGATTCGTCAAGTTGGACTATTGACTGAGTTCGTTAGACGGCCCGGATTGAATTGATTGATTGATGTAATCATTACTCAGTGGCAGACCAAAGATTTTATGCAAGCGGATTCAACTAAAAAAGACGTTAACCAACGATAGGGATTGTACTTATAAGCGGGATTTTTCCAGCATTTTTTTTGTTTGAGTTCATAAAGGTATCTTAAAATGAATAATTTATAATAAAAAAAATTAAAAAAAGAGGTCCGAATTTTGTTCTTCTTTTAAGAAAAATGGCACGAAGCTTAAAACTTTTAAAAAAAATTAATTACTTTAACAAAAAATGTTAACAGTTACTTAGTTTTACTTTTTTATTTAAACTTTAAAAAATATTCTATTTACTCAATTTAGAGTTTAGAGTTCTATTAAACTCCAATAATTAAATTTGGAAATGTTCTTATTGTTTTTCTCGTTAATTCTTTAGAATATTATGTCCTTTATATAGTATATGGTTCTGAGTTTCATGAATCTGTAATATGGGGAGAAATAATGATTCTCGATCCCTGTAATGAATTAGTTTCTATGAATTTACTGTCAAATTTGGAAAGGATTGTTTTCTTCCAATTAGGTAAAGTTTTAATTATGAAACTTCTTTGTTATTGAGCGTGCAATATCAAGGTTCAAGATTCTCATTTAAAGTTGCTTTTATTTTAGTTTATTCGATTTCCTTTTTTGTTAGATTATATGATGGAGTCATTTGCATCTATACCCGCTTTTTGGGTCACATTTTAACTTGTACCTGCTTTGCCAAAAAAATTGCAAGTGTATCCCTTTTTTCGCGTAACTTCAGCATACGGGCCTGAAGTAGCAAAGGCAAAATCACGCAAACTTCAGCATTCTAGTAGACGGGCCTGAAGTAGCAAAAATCGCTGAACCAAGTGTGCTGAAGTTTTTGTTTGTAATTGCTGAACTTAAGCATTCTAGTGTTAAAGTTTTGTTCTCTATTTGCTGAAGTTTTTATTTGTATTGCTGAACTTAAGCATTCTAGTAGCTGAAGTTTTGTGATGCTGAAGTTATTTAGTTCATTTGTAAAAACTTCAGCACTGAATAAACTGAAGTTTTTTGTCCTGGATTCATTACTTTTGTCATTAAGCTTTTTCAAAAACTTCAGCAGAAGATGCTGAAGTTATTTAGTTCATTTGTAAAAACTTCAGCACTAAATAAGCTGAAGTTTTTTTGTCATGGATTCATTAGTTTTATCATTAAGCTTTTTCGAAAAATTCAGCAGAAGATGCTGAAGTTATTTAGTTCATATGTAAAAACTTCAGCACTAAATAAGCTGAAGTTTTCTTGTCCTGGGTTCATTAGTTTTGTCATAAAGCTTTTTCAAAAACTTCAGCAGAAGATGCTGAAGTTATTTAGTTCATTTGTAAAAACTTCAGCACTATATAAGCTGAAGTTTTTGAAAAAGCTTTTTAACATACTAGATAAATAATCACCTTATTCTTTCATAGTGTATTACTACTATAAAATAATCAGATTGCCAACAGTATCTAAATCATAAATTATGGAAACAATAAACGTGAAAAGAACAGAATTATCATGAAAAGAATCACTAAGTGTGACCTTAAACTTCCCGTACGTGAAAATATTCACAAATTATTTTCTACTAACTTACGTAATTATTTATAATTTATTTTTAAATAATCTGATAAACATACTTATGACAATCATCCCATGAACTGAAGTTTCATAGCAGCACCAACAGCAGCAGAAGAAAGAAGAAGAAGAAGAAGAAGAAAACGAAGGAGGAGAAGGAGGAGGAGAAAGGGGCTAAAGTTGTTTAAAAAGTGGGTACAAGTTAAAACTTTTAAAAAAAATGGGTATAGGTTAAATGGGGGCGACCAAATAGGGCGCCCCGTGCAGTTTTTACGATTTTCAGTTAGAACTCGATTCGTCAAGTTGGACTATTGACTGAGTTAGTTTGACGGGCTGGATTGAATTGGTTGATTGATGTAATCATTACTCAGTGGCGGACCCAAGATTTTATGCAAGCGGATTCAACTAAAAAAAGACGTTAACCAACGATAGGGATTGTACTTATAAGCGGGATTTTTCCAGCATTTTTTTTTGTTTGAGTTCATAAATGTATCTTAAAATGAATAATTTAAAATAAAAAATAAAAAAAAGAGGTCCGAATTTTGTTCTTCTTTTAAAAAAAAAAGGGCACGAAGCTTAAAACTTTTAAATAAAATTAATTACTTTAACAAAAAATGTTAACAGTTACTTAGTTTTACTTTTTTATTTAAACTTTAAAAAATATTCTATTTACTCAATTTAGAGTTTAGAGTTTTATTAAACTCCAATAATTAAAAATAACAAAGTTATTAATTTACAAAAATAATAGGACAACAAAAATAAAGAGTTATAACTTAAAATAAACTTGTACAAACTATAAGAGAAGATAGCTTATAAAGTGAACTAAAAATTTAATTGTAACAAAAGTAAACAATTTAGGATAACCTAGTTTAATATGAACTAACACACAACAAATAATTTCAAGATATGCACTTGCATATTTTAGCAAAAAGTACCGTAAGATTTCATCTACTGAAGTTAAATAGACTGTAGATTAATTTTATTGGATTTCATTAGATGAAATATGAAATAAAATAGTTATAAATTAGAAAATAGAGATAAAAGAAATATAAAACACACTAAGGGAATAAACTAGCCGGATTAATTTAAAAAAAAGAATTAACTAACAATGCTAGCTATTTATTAGGTCCTTTGGCATTAAGGGACATGCACATACAGGAACAAAACTAAAAACGCTGCCATACGTTTCGAACCCGGGAGCCTTCACTTAATTTTGAACCCGCTAGATCACTTTTTTCACAAGAAGAACTTGTATAAAGTGGGTTCAAATAACTCATATAGTTTCAACTTACATAATTTACCTATATAAAATATCAAAATTTTCAAGAAAGCGAATTCATTTGAACCCGCTTGGCCCTATGTGGGTCCTCCCCTGTCATTAATTTAAAAATAGATTTCTTCAATTGTTAGTAATTAATTTGAAATATCATATGTTAATTTAATAATTGATAATTAGTAGTAATAGGTATGTAAGTTTTGTACCTCCTTTTTCAATGTAATTATAATATGAATCAAATTGTAACTTAAGCCTACTTTATGGATGACGTGAAATGTAATTATATCCTAAAATTTAGAATTCAATTTAGTGCAATTTTTTTAAGGGAAATTACTAGTTATATTCGCCCATAACTAAGTTATTACAAAATAGGTTAATTTATAAAATATTATTAATATTAGTCAAATGCTACCAATATTACCCAATTAGTTATTTGTAGCAAAAAAAAAAAAAAAGTCCATTTTTGCTTTCTTTTGAGTGCATGTTGTAGGAATAAATTTGATACATCTTAAGGAGTTTGAATCTCAGTTTTGGGGTGATTTGGTAGAATTTTGAGGTGGTTTGAATTGAAAATTCGAAGTAGAGGATGAACATGGAAAAAAATTTATATGTATATCACATTGTGTATTATATATGTATATCATATGTATGTCAAATATGTATCAGATGTATATGCATGTATACCTATGTGTGAGATACATGCGTGATACATATGTTGCAGAAGAATTTTAAACTCGATTTTATCTACAAATTTTGATACCAAACCAGTCCAAAGCGCCTCCAATCTTGCTCAAATTTTGTATATTGCCTCATCTATATGTTCTTAACGAATTCCAACCATACCCATTGAAAAAAAAACTTTATTTCCTTATTTTTTTTAATATTATATAAAATTATTGATAATGAATTTTGACTCCAAACCAGTCTAACTCACCTTCAAATCTCGTCAAATTTTGTATATTGTCTCGTTTATGTTATTTACCCGTAAATCGGTACAATTGAATTTGCACGTGATTTATAGACAAGTGATTAATTTGATCCCAAAATGATAAATAAATTAAACAAGAATGTAAGAAGACTTAGCGTTGAAATCGAGGTATGACATTAGAAATCTTGATTCCGGGAGCAAAGCTTCTGGAGGCAGTAGTAACAATATTAATAAGCAAGAAGATGAAATATTATTAAGCTTTTGAACAAAGTATAGTATCAACTTGTCAGAAAATTCGTTCCCTCTACAATGGTTGTTGAGCCTCTACTTATAATTGTACCTAGGGACCTTAAATTAAAATTATGAGGGCTATTGAAGAATGGTAGGCATTTATTCCGCCTTCATGAACACCATTCCTTTTGGGAACCAACGAGATCGCTGCCTTCGGAACCGATTGCCTTCTGTCTTCGGCTCCACGTGTTGCTTCATCATGCGAGCATTTAATATGAATATATTTTACCCTATACAGATACTCCCTCTGCTTCCGATGGCATAACCTTGTGTCACCAGGAAGTTGTTAAAGATCCTTTCTTGGCGGGAAATTCCTTGACCCCCTTTGAAAAGTTTTTGATGGTTGATTAGATACATATCTCTCCGCATTTAATGCCCCAAACACACGTCATCCTAAGATTCAGCAACACCTTTGCCAGTTATCGAGGTAATTATGGCCACGATTTTAGCTTCCTATTCCTTTACTTATACGCACCAACCTTCTTCTTTTACACTTCATAATTCTCTACACTTTCTCAAACTCTCTCCAACTCTCTTTATTCGACTCACACTTATTTTTAACTTCCTTTAATCTCCCTCTTCAGAGAAAAACCTTTATTTCCTTATGATAGTTATGGCATCTTCTTCCAAAATCTCCAGTTCTTCAAAGAGCAAAGAGAACACCGATGATGCTCTTCCTCCTATGGTGAGCACCATTATTCCCAAAAAACTCATTACTACTAAGGACTTAGAAGAGATGTTCCCTTTTGCTAACTCCCACACGTGGGCCGTTGGCATGTATCCTTCTTCCATCTGTCCTTCTATTATCCCTGTTGTGAAGGAAAACTGTGGTTGTCAAGGTTTGGAAATCATTGCTCCTAAACTAGCGGAGCGGGTAACCTTCTGCAAGAAGGGTTTTACATATGTTTACACATACCCCTTCACTTTGGGCCTGCTCTCTTTGAGCGGGGGTCTTGATTATGTTATCTTGGATTTTTGCTTCCGCTACCAAGTCTTCTTGGCACAGGCGATCCCTTCTGTGTGGCAGACGGTAGCTCTTCGGCGGCTATGCTAAGAGACGGGGGAAGAGATTTCCTTGGCTCGGTTGAAGAACCTTTATTCTCCTAAGTTTTTTCGTGGGGAAATAATAAACTTCAGCAAACGCGATCACCATGCTTTGTTCACCAGCATGGATAATGATAACGACTGTGGGTGGATGGATCAGTTCGTTGTAGTTACCACCAGGGATATCATCTCGGCCACAACCCTATCATTTCCTGAATCTTGGAATCGCACTCGTAACTTTGATATCCATTTTTTCTACGATTAAGAATTGTTCATGCTGTTTCTAACTCTTCTCTTTTGTTATCTCAGCGACTCAGTGGACACCTCCAATGGTCAAAGGCTTAGACGAGTAGGTCTACAAGATTCTGGATATTACCATGCCAGAGACCCGCTGATGGAAAGAACTGGCCCTCAAATAAGGGTGGAAGGCCAAAAATATGGTAAACTGATTCCCGAACTAAAATGTTCTCTATTTTCCGCAAAAGAAGTTTTAGCTAACTTCTTTTTCTGCCAAATTCAAGTCTAGCGTAGGGCTATGTTTTCGTCTTCGAGGAGGACGTTTTGTCTGATCCCTCGGATGCGACGAGGTTATTGTAGGAGGCCTATGCCCGAACGAGTGTCGTCGGACCTATTTCCGGTGTAGGTGCATAGAGTCCCTAGCTAGAGAACAAGCAACCAAAAAGACGACGCTCCTCTTCGATCGGTGGCAAAAACAAGAAGGCGAAGAGTGCCATGCCAGAGACATCTACGGACGCTGTGGTGATGAGCACCGCGCCCGAGCTAGTCATTGACACTATGGTGATTGACAATAATGGTAGAGCCAGTGATGAGAGGGCTTCTCTACATAGAAAACGACGACCTTCATCAACTTAACAGAATGCTCAATCTATTGAGCTAGTTACGCCAATCGAGGATGACATCTCGACACTCTAGGGGGGAATGTGATATGGTGGAAGATTCAAACTCTCGCTTCCGAGCCCAAGTCGCTGTTCCCAGTACTGTGATGCTCGGTTTTGGTTCTCTCGCATCTTCAGTTGATGAGCAACTAACTACTAGCACTACTTTTGCTGCCGCTACTTCACAACCTACAACACCATCAACTTCATCACCTTCTTTGCCAACACTGCCTTCACCACCAGCAACTGCTACATCATCTCCACCGACCGCTGTCATTCGAGAGGATGATTTCCCCCTTCCCCAGTCCCCAGTTCATGGGAATATGGAACATAACTATTATGCCCCATCCGACGATCCCCAAAGGAGGATGAATATTATCCTCTCAGTTTCTACCATCATTTGTTGTCCCGTCCTGTAGAACTTGCTAATTATCTGATGCCTCTACTTCGACAAGGGACATGAATAAAATACAGTCTCTCTCGGGAGAGTGTTTGATGAACAATGCCATGCATACGGTACGATCTTTGTTCATTCTATTTTTCCTTCTATCTGTGTTGTGGTGGGGTTTTTAATTTGTACTTTTATTTTGCAAGCTAACTTCCTTGCTTTCGAGGGCCTTTAAAGATTTATCCTTGACAAAGAAAAGCTTACCTCCACACGAGATCAATTGTTGGCAGAGCGGGATCAGATTGCAACTCGCCTCCCGGAACGGGAAGCACGAGCTGCTGAGGCCGTTGAATTGGAGGCTCGATTGCAGCAAAGCGAGCACGAGGTAGTGACCCTTAGCCAAGAGGCCTCCCTGTTAAGGGCACAATTTGTAGAAGCTAGGGCAAAATGGGTTGAGGTCCACAATGCCGTTCTTGCTGCATCTGATTGCCAGGTTGCCTCTACTGAAAGATTAAATAATTTGGAGGCGGCCTTGAACTCCAAAGCTGAAGAAGTTGTTGCTACTGGAAAGAAGTAAACCCAGTTGGAAGAGAGACATATGAGAGTCATGGAGCACAATAAAGTTTTTAACTCCACTGTCCGTGACATTTATGTCAGCCTCCAGGCCGCTAGATCTGAGCGAGATAACCTTTGGACCGTGGTTGACCATCTTAAGGAAGAGCTTCAGTGCCGATCGACTTCCTTCATTGTTGAAAAAAATAATTCTATGTATAACATGAGGATAAAAACCTCGGAAGAGGACAAAGCGAGCGTCATTGACTTTGATGCCAAAATCGCTAAGGCCCGTGAGCAGGAGTCAACTGCCCGAAGGTGTCTCCCGGTCCAACCTGATGCTACCGACTCTTGTGGTTCCGGTTTCGAGTTCTCAGGATCTGAAGAAGAACTAGAAGGGGATGATCCTGAGATGGTGAAGGCCAAGATACTGAGCCCACGATGGATCTGCCTATTTCTCCTGGGGATGCAGATGTTTCTCTTCCTCCGGATTTTGAGGGTGCAGTATCTTGGCCTTTGCTTTCTTTTAACTTTACTTTTCTTTTTCAGACTTTTATATTTGTGCTGCTTGGTGATAACTAGGGATTTTAATGCATTTTACACTCCTTCTTACTTGAGTTTTGATTAGAAATGTGTACAAAATAGTCCCAAAGGCTTACGTGTTGTACTTGATTGCAGGGTTTGATCAACAACGTGACTATTTGTCAAAAAACCAGCTCAAAAAAGGAGTGAAACATGTACAAGTACCAAGAACAAGTTCAAGCTCAGAAAACAGGACCAACGCGCCCGCACTCGATTCTGTGCGGTCTGCAAAGGAGAGGTTTAGGGAGTACTCATCTCAGGCAGAAAAGCAATGCGGCTGCACTCCATTTTGTGCGGTCCGCAATGAAGATATTCAGACAGTGCTAAATTCCAAGCAGCCAAGTGATGCGGCCGCACTGCATTCTGTGCGGTTTGCATTGACTTCATTGCGGCCGCACTCGATTCTGTGCGGTCCGCAGAGCTCAACTTCAGAGAGTGTCAGATTGGAGGATTATGGCCAATGCGGTCCCCGTTTCATTTTGTGCGGACCGCAACAGGAGCCACCGCGGGCACGATGAATTTTGTGCGATCCGCGGAGGCCATGATCAGAGAGCAAGAATTCCAGCTGAAAGCCTTAGTGAGGCCGCACTCGATTTTGTGCGGTCCGCACTAGCCCCGCAGAGGTATTTTTGTCCAGAATTTTTGGCCTAGTAGAAATAGTTTCTTTTCCCATTTTTCGGTTATCAGTTAGAATATACAGCTGAGCTGCGCTCGTGAATAGTGCTTTCTTGCCATTTGGAGTAATTTTACAATAGTTTTACCGTTGAATCTTCAAATTTTAATTAGTAATTTAATTTTATGGGTTTATCTTCATCTATTTCTTTGTTTTTCACTATTATCATGAGTAGCTAGACCCATCAGCTAGGGTTGTGGCTCAACCCTAGTGTGGGTAATTGATGGGTCTTGTGTTTTAAGGTTTGAATGTCTATGGGTGTTTGATATTTGGACTAATTTATGGTTTTAATAGTGGTTGCAAACACTAGTTTATGCTTTGTTGATTTTTGCTCTTCTTGAGAAAGAGAGCCTAAGTCTCTAGAATTAGTCCAACAAGGAATTGGGGCGTACTCAAGAGAATTGATAGCCCCAATTAAAGGGTTAAACCGAGAGATTGTAATACCCGACTTGAACCTCAATTGCTTGCACAAATGATCATACCCAATTGATCTTGAGAAAGTCAATTAGGGCAAAATCACTCGAACTACCAAGAGGTATAGAGTGAGTAGAATCGTGCAATGGTTATATCGTAATCCCCAAATATGACAACCTAGCCTTAGACACGAAAACCCGTTAATTATCCACCTAGGTGAAAGTCACTCCCCTAGTGCCTTTTAACTAATTAGAACATCTTCAATAGTCTTCTCTTAGCTTAACGTAGCTCAATTTAGCATATTGGTAGTATAAATTTAGAAGTTAAATAAAAAACCAAAAATGTTTAGAAGTGTAATTAGGAACAATTACGCAATTCTAACTTAGATAGACACTCAATTCCAATTTCTAGCTCCCTGTGGAAATCGATCCCGACCTTATCGGGTAAAAGTTGCTTCGACCTCTCTTGCTACTTTATAGTAGTACAGGGTTGGCTCCGATCACCTTTTTGGCGCCGTTGCCCGGGAGCTAACGGTCTTGATTATCTATCTTAGTAGTTTTGTGAATTGTTCTTTTTTCCTTCTTTATAACTAATTTGTGTGTGTCATAACTTCAGCTGCAAAATGGCAGCAAACAACAATGACGCTCTTGGCAATGTGGTTGCGGGGGAGGAGGTACATGATATTGGAGATGATGAGGTGCCTCTTGTACCTCAAGGACAAAGTAGAGGCCGCCAGGCCAATGCAAATGAAAATGTTCCAGACCCTCTTCCGCCACCTCCAAGAGTGGCTCCTCGAGTACTTCCTAACCAAGGCTATGCGAGTACAATTGTCCCGCCCCGGATCCGGGCGGGCAATTTTCAAATTACTAATATGATGCTGACATTGCTGGAGCAGCGGGGGTATTTCACGGGAGCTTCCTCTCAGAATGCGTACAAACATCTCAAGGGGTTCGTGGATACCTATTGGGGGAGCAAGCAAACCAATGTGTCCGAGGATACACTTCGATTGAGACTCTTCCCATTCTCACTTAGAGGGAAGGCATTGGATTGGCTTGAGCGACTTCCCAACCATTCCATCACCACTTGGGATGAGTTGGCGGATAAGTTCATTGCCAAATTTTTCTCTCCGGGGCACATGGCAGCATTACGGGACGAGATCTTAGCTTTCAAGCAGGAGCCCACCGAACCATTACACGAGATTTGGGAGAGATATAGAACTATGGTGAAGGAATGCCCCAACAATGATATGACAGAGGCAATGATACAACAAACCTTCTACCGGGGCATCAATACAGCGAATCAATGCATATAAATCAATTGAGTGGGGGTAATTTCATGAAGCTGCCTTATGATGAAGCTTGTGCTATTCTTGACGAAATGGCTGACACATCCTCCGCTTGGCAAAGTAGGGCCAATGTGCCATAGGGTGACCCCACGGTCACTCATTTGCACAAAGAACTACATGACCATGGGCATGCTATAGCAGAACTTACAACAATAATGAACCAATTAGCAAAGGCACAGTTGCAACAAGTTCAAAATCCTCGCCAAGTAAATGCCATGGAGGGTGTCAACATGCTAGTGAACAATAGAAGGCAAAGAGGTCAACAGAACCAAGGAAGATCGGATCAATTTGACAATGATTGTGGTGGATTCCAAGATAATGGTTATGATGGGCAGAATGAAGAGGTACAATATGTGAATAATTATCAAGGCCAAAGAGGCAATTCTTCTAACCAATAGCAATAATGGAGATCCCAGGGCAGTTGAGGTAACCAACAACAAGGCAACAACAACTGGAATAATCAACAACAAGGGAACAACAATTGGGGAAACAATAATCAAAATCCAAATTGGGGTAATCAAAACAACAATCGGAGCAATCTGGGAAACTGGGGCAACAACAACAATTAGGGTGGAAACAACAACCAGGGTGGATGGAACAACAACCAAGGAAATCAGGGGCAAGGCTTTCAAAGTCCCCCAATGTACCAACAACCGAGCAACCCACCGCCTTTTCCATCCCAGGGTCCTAGTTCTTCCAACAATGAAATGGGGAGAATTGAAATGATGATTGAACAGATGATGAAAAAGAATGCTGACTCCGATGCGCAATTGGCTTCTCACAACACTTCAATCAGAAATTTGGAGGTTCAGCTAGGCCAAATCTCTCAGTCTCTGAATACTCGCCCTAAGGGGGCTCTACCGAGTGATACAGTGGTTAACCCAAAGGGTGGGAACAATCATGTTATGGCAGTAACTACAAGGAGTGGACGAGGCGGTGATGTGAATGCCTCCAAACAAAAGCAAATTTTGAGTGATAAAGTTGAGTTACAAGAAGATGAAGTTCCTTTGGTGGTTGAAAATGTGATTGATGAAAAAGTGAATGAAGAAGTGAGGATTAATGTTCAAGATGCCGAGGTGAAAACACAGAATGACGTGAACCCGTCTAGGAACACGTAATAGACATGCCGGAGCCGGTTGTGCCAAAAGCCAAGGCACCCTTGCCTAGGCCACCTCCACCTTATCTCAGAGGCTAGCAAAGCAGAAAAATGAGAATCAGCTCAAAAAGTTCATTGACATGATGAAGAGCTTATCCATTAATGTGCCTTTAGTGGAAGGCTTTGGAGCAAATGCCTGGCTATGCTAAATTCATGAAAGATTTGGTGATGAAGAAAAGATCCATGGACTGTGTGAGCACGTGATTTTTGCCTCGCTTGAATTATTCCTATAGAATTCATAAAATTAGGATTTTTCCTTTAATTATTTGATTTTTAGGTAGGATAATTGCATGATTTGTGTTTGTTTGCATTTTTGTGTGCATTTTTAATTGAAATAATTCATAAAAAAACAAAAAAAAACATAGCACATTTGCATTTAGGATCTCATTTTTTATTTTTAGTTCTATTAGTTAATTAACATCACAAAAATAAGAGAAAATAACAAAAATAGTCCTTTTGCATTTTTTTACTTTTAATTTTCGAATTTTTTCTTAACTTTCTTTTTAAATTAGGATTTAGTTAATTTTAGAAAATTAGAGTTAAATCAGGACTTTTCATTTTAATTTTGTATTTGGACAAATATCTAAAAAAATGAAATGAAAATGAAAGAAAATAAAAGAAAAGAGGAATTAATTGAAATGAGAAATAAAGAAAACAAAGCTGGCCTTTTAAAGCTTTACAAGCTTTTAAGCCAGTGATAAAACAAATCCCAGCCCAAGCCAACCCCAAGGATATCCGGTCAACAAGCCCAAACCCCAACCCAAATGCCCGGTCCAGTCCCTTTAGTATCAAAACGACACCGTTTCCAATCTTTTAATCATGACGTTGGATCTCATCAATCCAACGGTCCGGAACTAACTAGGTTTTGGGATATAAAAATGTCGAAGGCCCTACCTCCCCCCCCCAAACCATCGTTCTCTAACACCCCTAATACATACCACGTCCTCCACCGTCCGCGCCGGCCCGGAAATCGCCTCCGTCGGCGGCAAGTCTCGAAATGCTCCCAAAAATACACCACAAACCTCCTCCTCCTCCTCGTTCAATCCAAGTTTAGTTTTCTTCAAATTCCACCAAGCAGCTCGAATCTAAAAACCCTAACGCCTCCTCCGCCGTACACGGCGGCGCTGCTCCCAAACTCCCCAAAATCACACCCCAAACTCTCATCACCTCCTCTTCCCAACCCCTAACTGGTTTTCCTTCGAATCTCAACCCAAAGTTCTCGATTTTCAATCGAAGAAGGGCAGAACCCTAGACGTCAAAGTTGTTTGAATTTTCCCAATTCTTTTGAGCCCAGAGATCGATTTGAGGCACAAATGATGATGCTTCCGTTTGTTCTTAGACAAGAACAAACGTCTAACATCATTTTGGGACTCGAATCGGAATCCAGCCCCTGTACAAGCCTTACATAGGTAAAATTTTCTCTTTTTTCTTCTTTTTTTGAATTCCTTATTTTAAACATTATTTTCTGTTAATCCATTCATGTTTTCTTTATATTATTTTATTTTTGGCAGTAATTAGTATTCTAGTTTTGAAGTGCAGTTGGTTTAAGTTTTAATTTCTTCTCTGTTCGTATTGATGTTAGTTTAAATTCATGATTCAGTGTTTTTGATTAACTTTTACTTGTTCTCTTAGATTCCTGTTTATTTGATAATTGACCAATAGTAGATATAATTTTGAACTGTTAGGGATTAATTTAAGATTAAAATAGGTGTAGTTTATTGGTTAAATGTTTGGTTATAGCTGAATCATTTCAAGCTCTTTAGGTAGGTAATCATGGTTTTAGTTAAAGGGGCTGGGTTGGTTTAGCCTAGGTTAAGTAATTTCAGAATAATTCAAGGGTAGTATAGGCATTCTACAATGAAAGAATCTTGCAGTAACTGAATTGGAACCCCTAGAACCTCTAGATTGGCGTTTTTATTAAATTCAGGAACTTGGTAGTGTTACTTGACCAACAGGCATGAAATGAGGGGTCTAATTAGCTAAAACCTGAAAACTAATAAGGACTAAATGTAAGGAAAAATCTGAAAGTTGCCCTGCCTTTGCCTATAAAAGGCAATACTTGCCTTGCAATACAAAGTTGAGAGGTTTTAAAGAGCTAGAGTCGTAAAATTCAAAAAAATTTCAAAAGTTTTCTTAGATCCAGAGATCTGAAATTCCAAATTCAATCCAAAAAAAACCAAAAAATCTTTAAAAAATTTGAAAGTTGAGAGGGTAATACTAAAATCAACAAAATTCTGCAGAATCTGAAAGGTTTTTAGCTATTTAGAGCTTAGATCCTAGATTTCCAGCATTGAAAGGTCTGAAAATTTTAGTAGTGAAGATTTCAGAGGTCCTGGGGTTATATCAAGTTCAAATTGGTCAATCAAGCTAAGTTTTGGTTTTACTGGTGTTGCTTGCTTCAAAACATTTTCCCTGGGTTGGCCTTGATATTCACTTCTGAGTTTGAAGTTGACTTTAGACTGTCTGTTAATTTGCTGTTTACTGCTGCTGATTCTTCCCTCTTCCTACTTTTATTACATTTCCAGGTATACACCTCTCAAAAATTCCTTGTACTGCTGAAATGCGAATTGAGGAAGGAAATAAAAGATCGAAGATATATTGTGTTTTATGTAGTTGATGTGTCTGCGTGCACTTAAAATGCTGTTCTATTTAGCAATTCCTAATATTTGTATGATAAGTTTACTTGCCTTTGGAAGCATTGTAATTGAACAGCGACACTTTATTATTTGCACATAACATAACTAAATAGATCTGTTGTCCCTTTAGATTGAAATTAGAAATTGGCTACGGTCCTGCTCGTGATTTGAACGGTTGAAGTCGTTTAAATAGACTAGAAATCTATAACTTGCTTAAGTTTAGGAATCAGTAGCCTCATTTCAATCGGTAGAATTAATGAGTTATGGTTTGTTTGTGAAATCAATGTCCAATTAACATCACGATCTGTTAGCTTACTAGTCATATGATGTAATGCTTCAATTCTATTTTAGTATTGTATTGAGTCAGCAAAAAAATGAAGCAATCCAGTCGTTCGTTCTAGTGTTAAACCTGTTAACTTAAATGCAATTTATCCATTTACTTGCAATTAAAAGCAAAACAAAAGAGTTGGCCTCAAAAATTGAATCGATACTGATCGATGGCAAAAGTTTGTTAAATTAGGAGATTAATTCTTTCATCCACATATCAGTATTAGTCTGTTTGCATTATTGCCTGGACCGCCTGGGATCAATAAGGATTGGGCTTTATGTGGCCCAGTTGCATAACAGCAGGGCCAAAATATACCTTCAGCCCTCCAATTAATTAATCCTACCCAGTTTGAGGGCCTATGGGACTCGATCTTGAGTCCCAGCTTCTGCCTGCTTGCGATTTGGGCTTGTGCTAAGGCCCAAGTTTTAGACAGCTTTACCAGTAAAAGTTGAACAGATCTTCTTTCTTCTTGGGCTGGCTTCGAAGCCAAACATGCTAAAAATCCTATTTTATTATTGAAGCTATGGGTTGAATTTAAATGTAAGCTTTGGGCCTTTCAAGTTAGGTGGCAGATTTGAACTAAGGGATTTTCAATAATGGAAGTTCCCTTAAGCTTGGACCTGATCTTGAGGCCCGAATTTTCCCGAATGCCTTTAATAATAGTCAATCAATAATGTTAATTAATTAGGCCTTTTAGAGACAATCCTTAATAGAGAATAATAAGTTCCTTTTAGGATGGCCTTTAAAATAAATCAAGGTGCGCCACGCCAAACAAAATTCATAAATTGCGTGGCCCTCTTTAATTTTATCTTCAAAATCTTTAGAACCCGGGACGTGCCATTTAGCGAACTTTCATGGTCTCCCGCAAAGTTAACAATGCGTTAGTTGCTTTAGGCGGGTCATTTAATAATTTTACCTTCCTAAATTCGGGTGTGCATTTCATGTGACCCAAGTCCAAATCCCAAAACGTCGAATAAAATGTGTTGCGGATCCGGGTGCATTTCATGTGACGTGATCCAAAAATACATTTTAAACGACGCTCAACTTTCTTTAAAAATCAATTAAAAGCGGTAAATAATTCTAAAATTGTACTATAGGATGAACATGTTTTAAAATCAGATATAAGCCATTTATAATAGTTTAAGCGACCGTGCTAGAACTACGGGATCCGGGGGTGCCTAACACCTTCCCCCGGGTCAACAGAATTCCTTAGTCAGAATTTCTGGTTCGCAAACTTCATTTGGAAAGTCGAAATTTACTCGATTTGGGATTCAAGACAAACCGGTGACTTGGGACACCAAAAGCCAAACCTATCCCAAGTGGCAACTCTGAATAAATAAATAATCCCATTTCGAATAATGTCACTTAAATTGGAAAAACTCCCTTATACACTATCTTTCGGGGTGGGCGTGTAAAGAAGGAGGTGTGACAGCTCTGGCGACTCTGCTGGGGATGCGAACACAAACTTCGGTTCAGGGTTCAAGAATTCGACCTTAGATAAATTGTTATATTTGGCTTTATCTGATTTTCCTACATGTTTCATGCTAAATGTGCAAAATGATGCTTTTACCGCATTGATATTATTTGAACTGTACATATAAACTGTTACGAAACCCTTCTCTTATTATCTTTGGGGATGTGCTCGCTGGTCGAGACTCCCTATTCTATTAGTGTCATACCTTGAAATAAGAAAGAGGCTCAGACAAGTTACTAAGCCGGATGATCTTTCGGGTCCCCGGTACGTAGCCCCCTCCTCGACTCGAGTTGTCCGCTCGGGTACACAGTCTAGAACAAATACCCAGGTTTTGAACCTAGTATAACAAAACCTCATGCCAGATCCCTAGTAGGAACGTTTGTTTCCATCACGTGCATTTGACTTAGGGGATTCTACACAGGGGTTGGGTCCGTCTAGGACAGGTGACCTGAAATGAAAAGACCATCCTGATGCATCTTACATGCTACTTGTGCATTTATTTATTTTGGCTTGCATGTTGATCGACTTCTAGAATAGGGACAGAAAAATTAAAAAAAAAAAAGAAAAAAAAAGAAGAGGGAAGAGAAAGAAAGAAAAACCAAGAGTGAGAGGTAGGTATTTCTTTTAGAAAAATTCTAAAACCCTGCCGAATTTTTGAGAAAATGAAAGAAAGAGAAAAAATTTTTGTTTTCAAAAAAATAGTTGGTTTTGTCAAATCTGCCCGAACTACGCCAGTTTGATTCCCACAGGGCGTGGGATACGTAGGCAACCCCCATTGGGTCCAACTTCCCTTTTGCAAAAATAGTCCCAAAACAACAAAAATCTTAGTTTTTGTCACAAATAGGTCAGGTGATGCCATTCTTGTCTAAAATAAGCCGAATGTCCCCAAAAGGGCGCCGAGAGGCTGTTTTTGCAAGAACAGCCACCTTGGGTCATTTTTAACGGTTAGTGGGCGCAACCTTAAAATTTTCTTTCCCGAAGTGCTAAAAGGCCGTATCCGCAAAGCCGAAATTTGTTTTTGAAATGAAAATTTTGAAAAAAAGAATGATGTTGCTTTTCTTTTTAGGTTAAAATAATTCTTTAAATCACCTTAATAAATGTGCAGGATGAGCACGAATAAAATTGAACCCTTCACAGTCTTTAATGAGATTCCCTTGAATCTCCACATGTGGTGGGATGATCTAGGAAAAGGCAGTAAAGAAACAGTGGTAAAGGTTCTGGGCAGCCTCGTCGGATTATTGAACGTCAAGCCAAGGTTGGACATAATTGAAGCTTTAATACCTTTCTGGGACCCGACTCGCAACGTGTTCCGTTTCTCTGACTTTGAGCTCACACCTACATTGGAGGAAGTTGTGGGTTATGCAGGCCTTAATGGAAACCTTAGAAGTCGATATCCGTTGGCACCAAGATCGTATCTCCCCACAGATTCCTGGATTTACTGAGTATTAGTAGGGATGTTCAGGACGAAAATTTATCAGAAGGGTATTGCACACTCCATTTCTTGTACCATCGATATGGTAACCCCGAGGTTTTGAAGAGCCAAACACTGGTCTAACCCACACCGGAAATAAAGACAAATGGGAAGCAAGGCGGGGTTTAGCTTTCATAGTAGCCTTCTTGGGAGTTGTGGTCTGTCCACGAAAAGATGGTCATATAGAATCGATCTTGTGGGAATGATCGATGTTGCAATCAAGAAAGCCACCAGCACTGTGGTTCCTCTGATCGTATCTGAAATCTATAGAGCCTTGACTATCTGTCGGGAAGGGGGAAAGTTCTTCCAGGGTTGCAATTTGTTACTACAGTTATGGATGCAAGAACACCTATGTCACCGAGTTGGGTACATGAATTATGGTTTGACCGGGTTGAGCTGCATTGAAGAATTTGAAAGCCGGGTAGCAGGTATTGAATTCCCTACAGGTACTGAAGCTTGGCTTGCACTTCTGAGATCTTTGACTGCTGACAAAATTGAGTGGGCCTTTGGATGGCTTCCTGCCACTGAAACAGTTTCCATGTCAGCTGAAGTGTATTATATCCTCTTGATGGGCATCCGGAGCATCCAGCCCTATGCTCCCTACAGGGTTCTGCGCCAATTAGGAAGATTCCAAACCGTCCCCAATGATGAAGATCTAAGTAAACATGGTATTGAATTAGGCCCAAAAGCTGCATTTCCAGAAGGGAAGATTCGCCAAGTATGGAATGAGTGTAGGTTTCTTGAACCTAAGACCATAGTGCGAGACCGAGCTAGAGGGGAAGTGGACCCTAAGTACGTGGTTTGGTTCGGCAAAAGATTCCAGATTCCTGAAAGACCCGCAAAGAGACCACATGTCCAACAGTTTACCGATGGGGCCCAGGTACAATGGGATTGGATAGCTAAGGAGAATGAGTACAAAGCCAAAATAAGCCAGTTGGAAAGGCGAGTCACGGAGCTTCAATTTGAAAATGGTGTTCAAGCCGCCGCAGACGAGGGAGAAAAGAAGAAACTGACCCAGGAAAATGAGGCTCTTAAGGCTCAGATCTGGCAGATGAAAATAGCTGCCAACAACCAAGAAAGAAGTCGGGCTGATGAAAGGTTGATAAGGGGACTAAAAAAGAAAGTCCTCGAATGCCAAGAAGACTTGGAAAAATCCAAAAAGAGTATAACAAAAATCCGGGCGCAGTGGGCAAAGAAAGCAGAAGAACGGACCCAATTTGTGCAACAAATGAAGAGAAATTATGAAGGGACTATTACTAATCTGGGAAGAAAGGTGAATATTCTTGAGGATGAGGCAGCCAAACAGGTTAAAGATTTAAAAGCTAATAGGGAGCATTGTTATGCTCTGATGGCTCAGATGGAGGAAGAAATACAGAACCTGCAAAATCAACATCTTCATGACTCTCAAGTGTTAGAAGCCCGGAACCAGCAGATAGGGCGGTTGCTTCAGGAAAAGGGCAGAATTAGGGAAAGAATCAGAGCCATCGCTGACTACATTACCATGAAGTGCCAAATGTGCGAGAACATGACTCGCACCACTTTCTATGCTGCAGTGATGACTTTCGTCCGCCGAGTTATGAATGATTTAGAGCAACTACAAGGGGGTCTCGCACATAGGCCCGCGGCAAGGCCGAATGATGCCCCGCGGGCCCCAATAATTGAAGCCTTAATGTATTCTTGATTTTTTAAAGCATCGAGTCTGTATTTTGTTTTACTTTGAGTCTGTTTGTAGTTTTCCTTTCCAAGAAGACGAGTAGTGTAGCATCTTTTGTAATAGAAGTTTTTATTAATGAAAAATTGAAAATTCCCAAAATATTGTTTCCTTACTTTTCGCATTTATTTTTTCAAGAACTACGCTTGTTCTGTTGTGGGGTCATGATACGTAGGCAATCTCCATAGGATTCGACCGTAACCCTAAGAGAAAAGAAAAAGGGAGGAAATAAAATAAAAGAAAAAACACGAAAGGAAAAAGAAAAAAAGAGAGAAAGAAAATAAGAAAACCAATAGAAAGAAACCATGGCAAAAAGCAAAGGCAAGAATGAAAGAAAAGAAAAGAGAAAGTGAAAAAAAAGAAGAAAAAGATAGGCAATGAAAAATGAGAGAAAAGGGCATAAGGAAAGAATAAGGAAAAGCCGAGATGACGCATGCAACCGTTGCAAAACATATAGAAACACATTTAACTGTATAGGTGCATCACGCCTCAACGTGTGATTACCTATCTGTTATTTGCCTCAAACTAACCGTTTGCTGCTGTCATATTCCAGCTTAGGTTTTATAGAAACGGTGGTTGGTTTTTGGTAAACTGGCATCACATCAGTATTTTACCAGATCAAAAGGGAGCGTAGAAATGTCATCGGAAATGACCTTGCCAGCAGTTCCCATCCCTGAGGATAGCCCCATCTCGGGCATCCCGGCCTCCGAGTCTGCTGCAGCTGAAGAAAACAGAATCTTACGTCTCCGGGTCATGGAGATATGGGATACATGGACTAATGGAAGGGAGCCTCCAAGTGTTATCCCCGGCTTTCCTGAATTGTTCCCTAGATCAGGGGGTACTTCAAATATTCCCATCAGTCATCCGAATACCCCATTGGGACAACCCACCATATCTGCTCATTTTGTAGGAACACCTTCTGAGGTCCGCCCCAGGTGTTCACATCAGGAGTAGTCCCCAATATCTTTACCGCTCCACCATGCTCGGCCACCACACAGCCTTCACTGCCTAGGCCTACTTTTGATCCTTCGGCCTTTACTTTTCAGAATCCTATTTTTCAAGTGGAGCCTCCTCAGTACCCCACCTATACTTACTCCCAACCACCTCCATATGAGCTCAAACGGGACAGGAAAAGACTCATAAAGCTCCAGAACAGGATGAAATGGCAAAAAGGATGAGAAGCCTGGAACAGAGCCTCAAAAACATGCAGGGATTGAGTGGGCAAAAGAGCGTGTCATATACTGATTTGTGCATGTTCCCTCACATGCATTTTCCTATGGGATTCAAAACTCCAAAGTTCGAGAAATACGATGGGCATGGTGATCCCATTGCTCACCTTAAGAAATACTGCAATCAATTGCGTGGGGCTGGAGGAAAAGAAGAATTGCTCATGGCTTACTTTGGGGAAAGCTTGGTGGGTATCGCCTCCGAGTGGTATATGGATCAGGACATCTCTCGATGGCACATCTGGGACGACCTCGCAAGAGACTTTGTTCGACAGTTCCAGTACAATATAGACATTGCTCCAGACCGGAACTCATTGGCAAATCTAAAGAAGAAGTCCTCAGAAAGTTTTCGGGAGTATGCAATTAAGTGGCGTGAGCAAGCATCGAGAGTAAAGCCTCCAATGGATGAGGTGGAAATGGTCATGGTATTTCTTCAAGCCCAGGAAGTTGATTATTTCCAGAATATGATGTCAGCTATGGGCAAACCATTCGCCGAAGCTATTAAAATTGGTGAAATGGTGGAGAATGGATTGAAAACAGGCAGAATTCTGAGCCAGTCAGCCATTAGAGCAACCTCCCAAGCCATCCAAGGCGGGTCTGGAGGAATGGCAAAGGGTAAGAAGAGAGAAGAAACAGCCATGGCGGCCTCGGGTGCAAGAAGACACCGCGCTCCTAGACCTATGTTCTTAGAAAGATCCCCTCAACATTATTACCCTCACCATGACATCGCCTATGCTCCTCAACCATATGCAGTCATGAATGCTCAACCTTTTGTACGACCGCAGCAACATGCCAATAGAAACCAAGCTCCATTTCCAAGAAACCAGCCTCCTCACCAAAACCACTACAACCCTCGTCCTCCACAAAATAAATTTCCTCCTCGTGAGCCACCCAGGAGTCAAACTTTTACTCCAATTGGTGAATCTTACTCCAATCTATTTCCAAAGCTTGTTCAAATGGGTCTATTGCAGCCAGTCCCTCAAACAAGGCAAAACCCAACATCGCCTGCTTACAGAGCCGGTGTCCGATGTGCCTATCATTCAGGAGCAGAAGGGCACGATACAGATGATTGTTGGACCTTGAAAAGAGTGGTAGAGAACTTGATAGAACAAGGAAAGATAGTGCTAAGGGATTAGGATGTCCCCAACGTGACTAACAATCCACTACCAGCTCATAACAACGGACCGGTGATCGGAATGATTTGTGAGGATAAGGAATTTGACCCGGCGTTGAAGGCCATAAACGCCATTGCTGATGTAGAGAGGAAACCAAAAGCTGCCCCGAAACAAGACAAAGGGGAGAAAAAGAACAAAACCACCCCTCCAAAGCCGGAGAAGAAGATTGAAGTTGAAACAGGGGTAATGCCTCCCAAAAATGTTATTTTATATGTCCCACGATGCCACAATGAAAAGCAGTTGACTTTGAGTCCTCCAAAGAGATTTGAATTGAAAAAGGCAACCTAGATGTATGTACCCAAGGGATCTTATGTGGTGCGGGGGCCAACTAATCCACCAAGGCTGAGTGAGCTCGTGGTTATTGGCCGCGCGCCACAGAGTCCCATGACAGACCCTTCCGCGGTGCCTTGGAATTACCATAAAACGGTGGTTACGTATAAGGGCAAAGAGATCTTGGGGGAGCTTCAAGACAATCACCCCGTTGAGAAATACTCCAACATAGAAAAAGTGAACAACGCCGCCAGAAGGCGTTTCCCATCTAAGAAACTTGCAAGTGCCGAGGAAGCGGAAGCTTTCTTTCAGAAAATGAATATGGCCGACTATGAGTTGGTTGATCAATTGCGAAAGTATCCTGAACAAGAATCCTTGCTGTCATTGCTGATGAAATCCCCTGAGCACCAAAAGGTTTTAATGAAGACCCTGAATGAAGCATACGTGCCTGCTGAAACTTCGGTGGAACAGTTGGAAAGAATGGCAAAAAGATTTTTCGCCGTCAATCAGATTTCATTCAGCAAAAATGACTTGCCTCCAGAAGGAGCATCTCACAACAAAGCCTTGCACTTAACCGTCAAATGTGAGGGATACTATGTGAAGAGGGTCATGGTAGACGGAGGTTCTAGGGTGGACATTTGCCCACACTCCACACTACAACGTATGGAAATCGGGACTGGAAGGATTCGTCCCAACAATGTCTGTGTGATAGCCTTTGACGGTATCAAAAGAGACACCATTGGAAAAATTGACCTAATCTTGACCATTGGCCCGGTGGACTTCGAGGTCACTTTCCAAGTGCTAGACATGGACACGTCCTATAATTTTCTTCTGGGAAGGCCTTGGATCCATGCTTCATGAGCTGTACCCTCTACCCTCCATCAAATGGTGAAATTTGAACACGAGGATCAGGAGATCGTGGTTCACAGAGAGGATGAACAGTCAATCTATCGGGACCCATCTGTCCCATGCCTAGAAGTGAGGGAAGGTAGTGAACACATAGTCTACTAAGCTTTCGAAGTTGTGGTGGCGGACCAGCATGAAGAAGGAAACCCTTGCCTCCAACCCTTCCTATCCAATGCCTCGATTATGGTGGCCAAAGAAATGATCAGACATGGTTTCAAGCCAGGGAAGGGACTTGGAAAATCCCTGCAAGGAACAGCTGAACCGGTTACCCTGCCTACCACTGAGAAGTTCTTCGGGATAGGTTTTCACCCTACCCCAGATGATATAAAATGGGAAGACGAGAGAAAGAATGATGGATGGGTTCTACCTCAGCCACTGCCACATCTGTACGAGACCTTTGTCAAGCCAAAATACAATGAAGAAGAAGAGGATGAGGCCTTTACGGCCGAAGAGATTGAAGAGATATGTGGGGCAATGAGAAAGATACTATACGAAACCCACATGGTTCAGCCAGGAGAGGGCTCCAGCACCGCTGAGGTGCTGTATATGGGATCAAATGCCAAGCTGCAAAATTGGAAGGCTATGCCATTCCCAATCAGGCGGGAGTCCCGATAGACCTGTCTTGCCACTTTTTCTGCATCGCGAGTTATTCCAGGGTGTAACTCGGATGTTTTCTTTAGTTTATTGTCTTTTAAATTCCAAATGTAAACCCTGTTATCTTCAAATTCCAAGAAATGAAATCAATATTTCATCGTGTATCTTTCTTTATTCTTTCTGATTTTTGCTATTTTTCTCTTTTTATTTCTTCTTTCAGTTCTAATAATGCGGCCTTGAATAACATGACATGCTTGCGGACTTCATGCCCAGATCCGAACATGCTGTCTAATTGTGAAATAATGAACCAAGAACCAGAATATGATGAAGAAGAGGTTTTTAGGGAAATAAATCGAGAATTGGAAAAATTTGGGAATAAACCTAAAGCCAATGGTGCTGTTGAAGCAGCAAACAAGAACATCAAGAAGATTTTGAGAAAGATGATTCAAAGCTCCAGACAATGGCATGAAAAGTTTCCTTTTGCATTACTGGGATATCGCACCAGAGTGTGCACATCGGTTGGAGCAACCCCATACCTTTTGGTCTATGGCACTGAAGTCGTAATACCTGCAGAAGTTGAAATCCCCTCTCTCCGGATTGTTGTTGAAGCTGAAATTGAGGACAGTGAGTGGGTCAAGACTCGTCTGGAACAGTTGACCCTAATTGATGAAAAGCGGATGGCTGCGGTCTGTCACAGGCAGTTGTACCAACAAAGAATGGCCCGTGCTAATAACAAGAAAGTGCGGCCCAGGAATTTTGAAGTGGGACAACTTGTGTTAAGGTGCATTCTTCCACATCACCAGGAAGCGAAAGGAAAATTTGCTCCTAATTGGAAAGGTCCATACATCATCAGAAAGATATTGCCGAGAGGAGCATTGTATCTGGGCGATATCGAAGGAAATGATCCGAAAACAGATGTGAATGCGGATGCAGTAAAAAGGTACTATGTCTAGGCTTTCTGCAGCAATGACTTTGTTCAATTGGGATGACGAAGGCTTTCGTTCTCGCTACCCAAACACTATCAACTCTTTGCAAACCCTTTGAGCCAGTCACTCTTCTTTGGCTACCCTCTTTGGAACCCAAAAATGAATGAATGAAAAAAAATGATGATGAAAAAATGAAAAAAAAGAAGAAAGAAAGAAAAGAAAAACAAAAGAAAAAACAAAACAAAAACAAAACAAAAACAAAATGTTTCCCTGAACTACGTCTGACTTGATTTCGAAAGGATACGTAGGCAGCCTCTCTGTGGGGTTCAGTCACACCAAAACAAAAATCCCAATTCCCCCAAAAAGTGAAACTGGGGCAGATGATATAATGGCTTGGCCATGAGCCCACCAAAACGGTTCCAAAGTTGTAATTCCATCCAAGATTCTTTTTACCCAAAAACCTTGTCCAAGTCCTTCCGATCAATTGGCAAAGGCGTGGGAATTGAAAACATCATTGTTGGAATCTGATGCAATCAAATTGAGAGAAATAAAATGAGAGAGTCTTATCAGTGAAAACCTACAGGCACCATAAGGCGATGGTGAGTAGAGAAATTGAAAATGAGAGAATCCGCTTAGTGAAAACTCGTAAAGAGCACTATCGGGCGACAGTGAGAAGAGAAATGAGAGAGGTCGACTGGTGAAAACCCGCAAAGGGCGCTGTCGGCCGAAAAGAAGACATCTCCCACCATTGAAAGAGTCCTAGCAAGATTCCCTGGATTTGAAACACGGGTCAATGAGTTTATGAGAAGTGTGAAAAGTTTGTGCGGGTCGGGCACCCAGTCCAAGAAGCATGTCATGTCTACTTGAAGCCTGCATGCACCCCAGATAAGTCCTTCTTTTCTCCCCGAAAGGGATGCTTCTCCTTAAATGCATTTTCTTGCCTTTTTGTTTACTTCTTCCTTGAATCCCTTTCGGTCTGACTCTGTTTCCGAAACTAATACAAAGAAGAGGTGGCAGGACTGGCTTTACAGGGCTCTCCCTAACAAAAGCTAAAGAAAAGTACCCAGCCTCAGCGGGTGCATCAAGTCAATCCCGACTGGCCATGATGGCGGATGCTTTGAAATCAAAGTTATTGAAAGAGAAAAAGAAAAGTCAAGGACAAAGGTCTTAAAGGCAGAATAAAGGCCAGAGCCCAACACGGGCGAGTTGTCATGAAATCCTGAAGGTTGAGGCCCTCGGCTTGAAAGGGAGAATAATCTTCAAAACCAGCAAGCAGAAGAGATTCTCAAGAGAAGCTAGGCCGGGATCAAGCAATTGAGACGATCAAGGCCACAAAACCAACCAACGTTTCAAACTAACAGTTGTTCTTTGTTTGAAAATTGAAACAGGTGTAAATCCAGGCAACCGCGCAAAAGCAGGTGCAGCCAAAAGAAAAGAAACGCGCAAGTGCTGAAACAGCTTTGCAGCAAATAATCAATGCAAAAGGGAAGTTTCCTCCAAGTTCTTTCCAGCATCTTATCAAAAATGAAAAAAAATAGAGAAAAAGAGGTAACAAAAGAATCCCAAAAAAACATAGTTAAGAATTCCCAATATCAACCTGTTACTTGGTTTAGCCAACACTAAGGCTCCAATCCCTGAGTTGCGCCTTTTAGACATAGGGTCTCCATTCCCTAGTCGCTTTTTGCCAACATTAAGGCTCCAATCCCTGAGTTGAGCTTTTTACCCTTTGCCAACATTAGGGCTCCAATCCCTGAGTTGAGCTTTTTTACCTTTCGCCAACATTAGGGCTCCAATCCCTGAGTTGAGCCTTTTTAGACATAGGGCCTCCATTCCCTAGTCGCCTTTTTGCCAACATTAGGGCTCCAATCCCTGAGTTGAGCCTTTTTAGACATAGGGCCTCCATTCCCTAGTCGCCTTTTTGCCAACATTAGGGCTCCAATCCCTGAGTTGAGCTTTTTACCTTTTAGCCAACATTAGGGCTCCAATCCCTGAGTTGCACCTTTTAGACATAGGGCCTCCATTCCCTAGTCGCCTTTTTGCCAACATTAGGGCTCCAATCCCTGAGTTGAGCTTTTTACCTTTTAGCCAACATTAGGGCTCCAATCCCTGAGTTGAGCCTTTTACCCTTAGCCAATATTAGGGCTCCAATCCGTGAGTTGAGCATTTTACCCTTAGCCAACATTGGGGCTCCAATCCCTGAGTTGAGTTTTACCTATTACCAACATTAGGGATCCAATCCCTGAGTTGAGTTTTACCTTTTACCAACATTAGGGCTCCAATCCCTGAGTTGAGCTTTTTACCTTTTAGCCAACATTAGGGCTCCAATCCCTGAGTTGCGCCTTTTAGACATAGGGCCTCCATTCCCTAGTCGCCTTTTGCCAACATTAGGGCTCCAATCCCTGAGTTGAGCTTTTTACCTTTTAGCCAACATTAGGGCTCCTATCCCTGAGTTGCGCCTTTTAGACATAGGGCCTCCATTCCCTAGTCGCCTTTTGCCAACATTAGGGCTCTAATCCCTGAGTTGAGCGTTTTACCCTTAGCCAACATTAGAGCTCCAATCTCTGAGTTGAGCATTTTTCCCTTTAGCCAACATTAGGGCTCCAATCCCTGAGTTGAGCGTTTTACCCTTAGCCAACATTAGGGCTCCAATCCCTGAGTTGCGCCTTTTAGACATAGGGCCTCCATCCCCTAGTCGCATTTTGCCAACATTAGGGCTCCAATCCCTGTGTTAAGGTTTTTACCTTTTAGCCAACATTAGGGTTCCAATCCCTGAGTTGCGCCTTTTAGACATAGGGCCTCCATTCCCTAGTCGCCTTTTGCCAACATTAGGGCTCCAATCCCTGAGTTGAGCTTTTTACCTTTTAGCCAACATTAGGGCTCCAATCCCTGAGTTGCGCCTTTTAGACATAGGGCCTCCATTCCCTAGTCGCCTTTTGCCAACATTAGGGCTCCAATCCCTGAGTTGAGCGTTTTACCTTTTGCCAACATTAGGGCTCCAATCCCTGAGTTGTGCCTTTTAGACATAGGTCCTCCATTCCCTAGTCGCCTTTTGCCAATATTAGGGCTCCAATCCCTGAGTTGAGCCTTTTTAGACATAGGGCCTCCATTCCCTAGTCGCCTTTTTGCCAACATTAGGGCTCCAATCCCTGAGTTGAGCTTTTTACCTTTTAGCCAACATTAGGGCTCCAATCCCTGAGTTGCGCCTTTTAGACATAGGGCCTCCATTCCCTAGTCGCCTTTTGCCAACATTAGGGCTCCAATCCCTGAGTTGAGCATTTTACCTTTTACCAACATTAGGGCTCCAATCCCTGAGTTGAGTTTTACCTTTTACCAACATTAGGGCTCCGATCCCTGAGTTGAGTTTTTACCCTTTGCCGACATTAGGGCTCTAATCTCTGAGTTGAGCTTTTTACCTTTTGCCAATATTAGGGCTCCAATCCCTGAGTTGCACCTTTTGGACATAGGGCCTCCATTCCCTAGTCGTTTTGCACAAACATTAGGGCTCCAATCCCTGAGTTGACATTTTAGAAATAGGGTTCCACTCCCTAATTTGTTCTGTCATAGACAGATACAATCCTTGAACAGACAATAAAAAAGAATGAGTTCAGACTTTGTCACAAACAACTCACGAAATTTTCCTAGTGAAAACTGGGGCAGAAAAATTTCGTTCATTTGTTTGTTTTGGTGCCTGAGCAGGTTTGACCTCGAGGTGCAGGGTTGGAGATGACCAAAGGAATGAGTCTCAATCCATAATAAAGAAAAGAAGAAAAATAACAAAAAGAAGTGAATTCAAAATGCTGAAATGAACAAAGATGCGGACTGCTCAAAACTTGATTGAAGTCACAAGCTCCGCCTGTCCCGTTTTAACCCAATGTTGAAGAAAGGATCAACACTTACAGCTTGCGAGCATCAAGATTCAGATCGGAGTCCACAGCAAAATCAGCTAAGACTCAAGATCAAGCTTCAAGAGATTTATAGATAGGAATCTTGTAACTCATAGTTGATAGGCATAGCTAGCGTAGCTTTGATTTTTCCTTTTTGGTGTAATAAGGAGGTCAGCAAGCAGTAGCAGCAGCAACAGCAGTGAAATCACAGCTCTTGGTAGTCCCAACTACCAAAACTTTCAGAACTACACTGACCTGATTCCTTTATAGCCAAGGATATGTAGGCAACCTCTGAAACAAGGTTCGGTCAGATGTTTTTCAAAAATGCTTCTCATGGAGTGCCAAGCAGGCAAAAATCTCTCGTAATTGCTCATTTATCTTTACCAGAAAACCCTTCGTTCTCCGAGCAAAGAGGTGCAGCTATGAGCACGTGATTTTTGCCTCGCTTGAATTACTCCTATAGAATTCTTAAAATTAGGATTTTCCCTATTATTTGATTTTTAGGATTTAATTGCGTAATTTTGTGTGTATTTTTATTCGTGTGTACATGATACTTCATAAAAAACACAAAAAAATATTGCATTTGCATATAGGACTTAATTTTACATATTTTTAGATTAATTAGTAATTAGGATTTTACAAAAATGGAAAAAATCACAAAAATGATTTGTTTTTTTGCATTGTTTAATTCTTAGCTTTGAATTTTGTTTAGTTTTCCTTTAATTTGTTTTGATTAATTGTGTTAGTCATCGTTTAGGTTTAATTAGTTTAATTACGTCTTAGGATTTAATTCAGATTTTTTGTTTTTTTTTAATTTTGAAAAGAAAAGAATAAAAAGAAGGGGGAAATAAAGAGAGAAATTCAAATTCTGGGCCGTTGTCCAGGTTTTAATTTACCAGCCCAATAAACACCCCTGAACCCGTCCAAACAGGCCCCATACCAGCCCCAAGCCCACTTCAATACCCGGTCCAGTTACCCCATACCCAAACGACGCCGTTTAACAGAGAATTAATCTCAACCGTCTAGGTTTTTTGATCTAACGGTTGAGAAGCCCCCATGTCTTAATATTAAACTGTCTGAACGATCCCCCTACCTCCTCTCATTGTCTCCACACCCTCAGAGAACCCCTCGCCGGCTCCGCCATGCGCCGTCGGCCGGAAATCTCCTCCGCCGGCGGCGATTGTCCAATAGCCACCAAAATTACACCACAACCTCGTCTCCTTCTTCTCATCACGGATCTGGTCGTGTTTTCCTTCGAATCCTACCCAAGCCCGTCGAATATGCAAAACCCTAGCCGCCGCCGCCGTGTCCGGCGGCGCCGCCACCAAACCTTACCAAAATCACACCTCAGACTCACCGTGACCCCCTCTCCCCATATTTCAAACTAACCCCCTCCAAATCCGGCCAAAACTACTCGAATCATAGATCTAGGGTTCGGTTTTGAAGCTTATAGGAATTTCAGCATGTTTGGATTTTCCCAGTATTTGAGTGATCCTCAGTTAATGTTGTTCGTGTATTTTTGGCAAAAATAAACAGATAACATTAGCTGAGGATCAGACTCGAGAGTCAGTCAAGTTTAGGGCCCGAATCAGTAAGTTCTATATTTTTCCTTTCTTTATTTGTTTTTTTTGTTTCTTTTTCCCCGCATAGTGAATTTTTCTTTTAATTGTAGTTGGCTTCCCCTTCATGTTCAATTTTTCTTCATGTTTAATTGATCTAGGCCTTGAGTTTTGCTTGCCAATCTTCTTAGAGTCTTTAATTGCTTTTTCTCTGTTCATATTGCTTTTATGATTCTGTGTGTGTTTATTTTTGTTTGAGTCTTAATTTTCTGTTTGATTGGTATAGATAGCATGATTTTGTATTAATTTTGTTCTTAATTTTTTGTCTAGTTCATAGTAGTAGCCTGTAATTGTATTAATTAGAATTAATTTCAAGTGCAAAACTAGGATAGGATTCCTGTTTGGTTATAGCTGAGTAATTCCCAGGCCTTGATGATTAACCATGGTCATTTTGATCAAGTTTAAAAGGGCTGGGGTTAGGTTGACATAGGTTAGTAATTTAAGAATTAAGTCAAGGGTAGTATAGGTATTTCAAGAAGGGAATCTTTACCGTAACTGAAATTGGAAACCCCTAGAACCTTCTAGATTGGGGTTCCAATTAGAATTTCAGAACTTAGTATAATAACTTGGGCAATAAGTCAGTCCTTTAGGGGCTTTTAAGCTAAAAATTGAAATTAAAAGAGGGGGCAAGGGCGTAAAAGAAAATCTGAAGATGCCCTAACTTTGCCTATAAAAGGCAGCCTACCTTACCTTGCAAAACAAGTCTTGAAGTCTAGAGATCTGAAAATTCAAAATTAAGGGTTTCAGAGGCGAGAAAATCAGAAAATTTGAAATGCAAATCCAAAAATCAAAAAAATTTGGAATTTGAAAGTTTGAGAAGGAATACTGAAAATCAACCAAAGTTTCTGCTGAATTTGAGAATTTTAGGTATTTAGAGTCTAGATCTTAGATTTCCAAGCATTAAAAATTCTAAAAACTTCAGTAGTTGAGGTCTTAGAGGTTCCTGGGGTTATTTCGAGTTCAATTCGAGTCATTCAAGCTTGATTTGGGTGTTTACTGGTGTTACTTGTTTGAAACTATTTCCTGGACTGCTTTATACCATTTTCTAGGCTTGAAATTGACCTTAAGCAGGGTTTGACTGCTGAATTACTCTGCTGATCTTCATTTGTTTCCTTTGTTTCAATCTCCAGGTATACTCTTAAGCTCACAATTGAGGATTTCTATCTATATATGTAAAGGATCTAAAATTCGTGCTGAATGAAGAGGATATTGGAACTAAAGTGTTTTGATTTTATTGCTATTTTTTTTCTCACATTCCTGAATTAGAATTAGCATGATACATGTTGATTTAGGCTTGGCACATTGAATTTGAAGTGTATAAAAGGACTGTATACTGGACTGTTATATAGAAACAATCAGCACTTAAGTTTATGTTAATTTAGTTAAGTTGAAAGCTTCAGTAGCTATTTTCAGGTTCCAATCCATGAATAGGCTCTATAAAGTTGTAATAATTGAAGTTTAATTGCCGTTAAAATTCAGGAGTAGGTATGTTAATTCATCAGTTTATAAACAAGTGAATGTGTGTGAGATTTGAAGTTAAAATCAGCATGTAATTTGGTTTGATTAGGAGTTGAACTATTTCATTTGGGCCTTACGTTTGCTTAGGTATTGGCCCAGTTATAGCTTCTAATTCACTTGGGCCTTTTTTAATTCAATGCTGGATTTATATGTCCTGTTAAGAAATAGGCTTCAATTTGGTTTCAGTTGTTTTTAAATGTCTTAGTTATTTTGAAATTAGATCACGATCAGTCCCCGTTGTTCAGCTGTTTTAAAAAAATATTTTAGTTGTTTTAAATGGTTCTAGTGGTATTAAACGCAGATTATGAGCACTTTAGTTGTTTTAATTGGTCTTGGTTGTTTTAAATATTTGTAGTTGTTCTCAATTGTTTCATTTCCTTTAATTTTGAATTTAAAAGAAAATAGACACAATTCAAATTCACTTTTATACTTGTTAGCTGCCCAGATGTTGAAATGGGCCTGTTTAGAGGCCCAAACTACCGATCAGCTTTACAGCTGAAGCGTTTATACGCAAGTAGCCTCAGAAATCCAAAAGATAAATATTGGGCCTTTTGTTCAGGCCCAGTTGTGTCACCTTAGTCTTGTACTTAGTTACCAGATTTTAAATTCACAGCCCATGTCTAGTTCTTATGACCTTAGCCAATTAGTAATACCCTTAGAATAATTTTAGGAGGGCCATCTTAGATAATATAATAGTCCTTGGCGCTTCAAGTTTAGTCTAATGTCCTTTAAAAGTGAAATTGAGGTGCGCCGCGCCAAATAAAAATCATAAATTGCGTGGCCCTCTTTAATTATCCCTTAAAATATTTAGAAATCGGGATGGTCATTTAGCGAATTTTCATGTCCTCCCGCAAAGATATCAACACGCTAGTTGCTTTAGGCTCGTTTTTAATAATATTACCTTCCTAAACTCGGGTGCGCATTTCATGTGACCCAAATCCAAATCCTAAAACGTTGAATAAAATGTGTTTCGGATCCCGGTGCATTTCATGTGATGTGATCCAAAAACACGTTTTAATCGACGTTCAATCTTCCTTAAAAAATTCAATTAAAAGCGGTAAATAATTTTAAATTGCACTATAGGATGAACATGTTTTAAAATCAGATATTAGGCCAATTATGATAGTTGAAGCGACCGTGCTAGAACCACGGGATCCGGGGGTGCCTAACACCTTCCCCCGGGTCAACAGAATTCCTTAGTCAGAATTTCTGGTTCGCGGACTTCATTTGGAAAGTCGAAAATTTCCTCGATTTGGGATTCAAGATAAATCGGTGACTTGGGACACCAAAAGCCAAGCCTATCCCAAGTGGCGACTCTGATAAATAAATAATCCCATTTCGAATAATGTCACTTAAAGTGGAAAAACTCCCTTATACATTATCCTTCGGGGTAGGTGTGTAAAAATGGAGGTGTGACACAACCAACTCGAGGAATTCGTCAAGGTGACCCCCTTTCCCCCTATATTTTCATTCTTTGCCTTGAACTATTATCTCGACTAATAAATTATCAAGTAGATACGTTACAATGGGACCCCATCTTTTTTAAACATAAAAATTCAAACCTCTCTCACATCTTCTTTGCGGATGATATTACCCTAGTGGGAAAAGCTAACAAAAAAATAGGTTTATGTATCAAAAATTGTCTTGATTTCTTTTGCACTGAATCTGGACTTGCCATTAACAAAACAAAGTCCAAAATTGTGCTACCAATCTACTGCCCCCCTGACTTAAAAAAAATTTTAACAGACCTCTTTTGTATTAAATCAACGAAGGATTTTGGTAATTATCTAGGCTTTCCAATTCTTAGCCACACCCCTAGAGCTAAAGACTTCCAGTTTATAATTGACAAAATGCAAACCAAATTGTCATACTGGAAGTGTTCCTTCTTGAACATGGCAGGAAGAACTACTTTGGCCTCAAGCACTTTGGGTGCTATCCCTACACAGTCCATGTAATACACTCTTCTACCTCCTAAAATACTAAAAAGATTGACAAGGTACAAAGGGATTTTATCTGGGGTTCCACTAATTCCAACAAAAAGCTTCACTTAATCAATTGGCAAGTTGTTACTGGGGATAAAACTGAGGGAGGTTTAGGGATACATCAAGCGAAATCTAAAAATCTAGCCCTTCTTTCTAGTCTTGTTTGGAGACTCCTTAATAATATTTCATCGCCCTGGGGACAAATTTTACTGTCTAAATATGGCACTAGGAATACCCTACATAACTCCTCCTTCATCTGGAAATCCATTTTGCAAGGTTGGAAAGTTTGCAATAAGTGGATCCTATGGCACCCTTGTACCAACTCCAATATTAACATTTGGAACGACAATTGAATTTACAATTCTAAACCATTTAGAAGCCTAATTGAAGGTCCTCTCACCAAAAATGATCATAATCTTTGTTTAAAAAACCTCATTCAGAGGAAACGATGGAATAGCAAGGTCATCTCTTTTGAACTACCCGACAATATCCTCAACAACATCCTCTCCACTCTTATTCCTGGCAAGGGTTCAACAACTGACAAAATAAGCTGGCATCCTAATTCTTCAGGTATTTTTACGACTAAGTCTTGCTATAACCTAATCCATGAATATGACTCTACCACAAGGCCTTTTAAATGGATTTGGGAGCTCCATTGCCCAATTAAAACTAAATTCTTTTTATGGCAATGCATGCACAACCGTATTCCTTGTCGGGCCTACCTAGCTAAAATAGGTATCGATATTGATCCCAAATGTACAATCTGTAGAGCAGAACTCGAGGACATACAACACATCTTTACTAGATGTTCTATCTCAGTAAACTTTTGGGAAAAATTGGGCTTACCTCCTTTGGATATTGAGAATAATATAGATTGGGTAGCTAAATTAAGAGACTCCTTCATTAAGAATTGCAATTGTCCCGGGAAGTGGACTACCATATTCCCCTATTGTATATGGGAACTATGGAAAAACAGGAACAATAATAACATCAACAACTTGAATAACAACCTAGACATTAAAAAGGTTATACATGCATCTTGGGAATTTACCTTCTTCATTGAAAGGAATCCTTTTGTGGAAAAACCAATCAAGATTGAAATTAGTTGGATAAAGCCTAACAAAGGTATTATTAAATTAAGTTGTGATGGTGCTTTTGATAACAAGAGTAGCAAGGCGAGACTTGGAGGAGTCTTTCGAAATAACAATGGGGATTGGATTGTAGGCTATCATAAATCATGCCAAGCAATTTCTCCCATCCATGTAGAGCTGCAAGCAATACTAGAAGGGTTAAAAATAGCAAGAGACATGAACTTCACAAGGATGGAAATTGAAACTGATTCCACTGAGGTTATTAAGCTTATTTATGAAAATAACTCTAACTACTCTAATATTGTTTGTGAATGCAGATGGCTAATGCACCAACTGAAGATCCAAACGCTGAAGCATTATTTTAGAGAAGGAAATATGGTGGCCCATACACTAGCCAAGCAAGCCACCAAAAATGTTTCAAACGTCTAAATGTTATTACCATGCACGTCCACCCTTTTTTGTTGAGCAAGAAGTTGCAAAGGACAAGCATGGAGTTTGTAATGGCATTAGAACTTTATCTAACAATGTTTGTAACTATTTGGCATCCATGGGTAACGTTATTGCCCTAAAATATTCTGCCATGACTATGTAATTGTGCTAAGTTATATATATATATATAATATCCGTGGTGTTATGTTCAAAAAATGTAAATTAGTTGACTGTTATTATATAACATTGCATATATTGTTTTAAATTGCCAAGTAGTTTTTTTTCGACACCATACTTGGCTTAACCTCAATGCAAACTACTCAAATTGCATTTATATTCAAATTTAGATATCATATCAGTTTGTCAGTAATGATTTTTTAAAACGACACACAATGTAAATTAAAAAAAAAATCTAAGATATTCTTATTTAATATTCTATGTATTTGAGTTGAAAAAAATATTTAAAATCAATGATATCAACTTCCAAATTGTTTATACTTAACCTACATGAAACAAAAGAAGAAATTTGTTGTCATCTCTTAAAAAGTTGCCAGGAGTCTTCAAATCCCTTATCTTTTTTATGATGTATTTAACCTGCCATGAAGGTTGGAAAGTCCCATTTATCATTCTGATAATGACCATGGAGTCTGTCTCCACTACAACGTTAAGATGACCATTGTCAATACACCATTGCAATCCAAGAAGCACTGCTCTAGCTTCTGCCACATTGTTAGAGCATACCTCAAATGAAGTTGCAAAAGCCATAATTAGATGGCCTCTATTATCTCTCAGAATTCCACCTCCACATGCACTGCCATGATTTCTTTTGCTGCACTCGTCAGTATTCAATTTAACAATTCCAGGACTAGACTTCTCCCAATTGATACATTGAATGCTAATTTTGGACTTAAGCTTCTCAATTTGCTCACATACCACATGCCATTGTTGATTCAGAGTGAGTGAAGAAAACTAAGAAGATATCAATAGCCTATAAGGTAAATTATTTGGTTTATGACTCTCCCATATGTAGTATTTATGGCCTCATACTTAGTATTACACCTTGCCTTCCATAATACTCAGCAAATAACAGAAGGAAGGCATTGAAGCAAAAGAGATGTACTCTGTTGAGATCTTTTGTAAGCAGCCGATGCATCAGTGCGCTCCTGATGCCTCCATTCATGATAGCAACTCCACATGTTACAAAAAAGTAGTTTCACATATCCATAGCTAGCTCTCCATTTCTGAAAATGTGATCAATAGTTTCTATGGCCCTATTTCTACAACAGCAACATTTTGATGGACCATATATATTAAACTTATACAATGTATCGTCTGTAGGCAGTTTTTTAGACATGATTAGTATTTTGGCTTCCATAAAATCTTTCCACCGACTCTTCTTTGTTCTAAAACTCCACCACAGCTTAGCATCAAGGATATCGCTATAGTCTTGTATTGATCGGATCCCTATACCTCCTTCCTCTGTGGGATAACATAGTTTGCTCCAGGACATCCAATGATGTTTCTTCTTTCCCCCTACATCACCCCAGAAAAAATTGGCAATTATTTTTTCCATTTGGGATATTGTTGTCTTAGGCAGTTGTACAACTGATAGATTGTGGAGTGATGGATTGAAGAACAAATTTGATTAAAACTGCTCTACTACCATATGATAACATCTTGGCATGCCTCTCCTGCATCCTTGTTGAAACTTTGGATACCAGGCCGCAAAGTATATGACTTTTTTCTCCCGAATTTGAAAAAAACCATGTCTTCCTCCATTAATATTGATTGTGTACCAGTTGTTAGAAATCAGTCTCCATATCATGTTTGTCCATTCTTCTGACAATCTAAATTGCCTAACAGCTTGGCAAAGGTAATTCCAGGTAACTCTATCGAAAGCTTTGGCCATGTCAAACTTCATAATAACATTACCATTTGCATTAGGCTTTTGACATTGTGAACAAGCTCTTGAATGAGCATTATAATTTCTGGGATGGAACCTATCCTTCAAAAAACCAGCTTGATTGGGTGATACCACCTTATATATCACTGTAGCCAATCTAGTGTTTAGGAGCTTGGAGATGATCTTGCAACTGAAATAGAAAGGCACCATGAGATCTGATGCCTCTTGCATTCTAAAATATAGACTTAAATCATTAAAACTGGATAGATGATGATGAGTTGGACTGTGATCTGGTCACAGTTATCTGACTTTTTGTTCTTCCTCATCTGTTCCCTCTTGTGGATTTTCCTCCTCTAGCAGATTAGAGTCCTCTAGGTGGTAGGTTCATAGTCTCAGTAATTTCTCCAAAGGCTCAGAATCTGATGGTACAGGACTAAAAACCTATATTAGTTGCTCTGCTTCTTCATCACTTGAGATGGAGTTTTCCTCCACACTTTCATAGTCTTCTTCACTTGTCTATTCCTCTTCCTCTTCTTCAATGTCTATGTCTTCGTCAGTTGACATTTCTTGATCTGGTTTGAAGTTTGGTGTCCACTTCAGAATCTTCATGGTATATGATCTAATATTGATGAATGGCATAAAGTATATTTGATTGTAATCGACTTCATTAGTGAAATCAATATAAACAGTTGTGAATGCATATTTCCAAGACTAGATGGTCATCCTTTTCCAATTCCTGGAATTTTACACTCTGGAGTTTCTTCAAATGTTGGAATTTTCCAGGGCAGGAATTTCTCCAAGTGTAGCAATTTTTTGGGTGTAGAATCTAAACTGATGGATTGGTTTTTCAAAGTACTAAAAATCTGTAGAGTGTTAGTATTTGTAAGGAGTGGAAAAAATAACTACCACATATGTCCAAGACTAGGGGTGTGTTTCAATATTTTGTTGGTTAAATGTTTTGAAATATTTTCGTCATGAATTCATTTTCCTCCAATTGGAGTAAATTGTTTCCTTATCAAGAGAAGGGAAAACATTTTCCAAAACTCTTTTCCAACCTTACTCCCATTCTCCATACCCACCAACCCACTCTCCCACCCCCACCCCACCCCAACCTCAACCCTACCCCATCCTCCCACCCCTCATCCTAAATAGAAATATTATTAATAGTACTTTTTTTATGTTATAGATAGAATTTTTTTTTTCATTCCAACAAATGAGTATTTTCTTTTCACGATATAAAAAAAGTAGTCTTTTTTATTCATTTTAACAAAAAGAGTACTTTATTTTCATGATGTAGTAAAAAGTATTTTCTTTTATTTCAACAAAATGATGTAATAAAAAGTATTTTATTTTATTTGAATAAAAAGAGTATTTTCTTTTTATATTGTAGAAATAGTACTTTCTTTTTCAACCAAAAAAAAAGTATTTTTTAAGTTATGGAATATAAATTTCAACTTGTTTTTGCGTAAAGAGGTAAAGCACTACATTAGTTCATTTTGGGTTTGTGTGAATTTTTAGAAGAATAATTAAATTCTCGAAAAAAATTAANGAAGAGATGTGAACAAATGGGTTTGGAGGGAGTTGTCCACACAGGCGACGCGGGTTCGATCCCCTCTTAATGCCCTCTGGGTCTGAGCCTGTCGCACGGGAAACATATGGACTTGGGGGAAAGGAGGTGGAGAGAGTAGCATAAAAAACTATTTTCCTAAAAAATATTTTCTACTCTCTGACCAAACATGAAAAAATATTTTTCGAAAAAAAGTTTTCACTCACCAACCAAACAAGGGAAAGATAGGTGATAAGACCACTCATTTTTCTTCCTTCATACCAAACACACCCTAGATGGTCATCCTTTTCCAATTTAAATGTTGAATTGCCTAAAATAACTAACAATTCCCTATATCATTTAAGAAATTAATTATAAGGAATATAAAATAGTCATTTATCATGCAATTGATGAAGGTGTCATGATTTATCATGCAATTGATGATGGTTTCATGATTTATGAAGTAAATCATCAAAAAGGCCTACTGTGCAAATTATCCTATTAGGAATAGCTCAGTGATCAAATATCCACAATCCTAATTTTGTCAATATTATGTGTTTGAATATCCGACTATTGCTAACCCAATTGAGTTCACCTTCTTCCCTTGTTGACTTATTAAATTAATGTAATAGTGAGTGAAAGCATTGATGCGCATAATCATAAATGTAACATCCTATATGCTTTAGGGATCTAAGTAATCAGTCTATTAAGAAATTTGGATGGCTCAAAATTGACAAATCTATATCAGTGTTTAAGTCGGTTTTGTTTAGAGGGGGCAAAATGGATAACATTTGCAAGTATTCACCCATATTATCCGTTCTAAAATAGGTTGAATACCTGATCCACTAAAAACGAGTCAAATATGGATCAACTCATATTATCCGCTCAAAAAAATGGATAATCCATGGGTCGAAAATGGATTTCACCCATTGATGAGCTAGGTGGACTTTCAGAACGATCCTTTGCAGAATTGTCTTCTTTGGTATCGGGGGATTTGCATCTATACCCGCTTTTTGGGTCACGTTTTAACTTGTGCCCGCTTTGCAAAAAAAATTGCAAGCGTACCCACTTTTTCGCGTAACTTCAGCATACGGGGCTGAAGTAGCAAAGGCAATCACGCAAAACTTCAGCATTCTAGTAGACGGGCCTGAAGTAGCAAAGGCAATACGCTGAAGTTTTTTTGTCCTGGATAAGATGCTGAAGTTATTTAGTTCATTTGTAAAACTTCAGCACTAAAATAGATGAAGTTTTTTTGTCCTGGATTCATTAGTTTTGTCATAAAACTTTTTCAAAAACTTCAGCAGAAGATGCTGAAGTTATTTAGTTCATTTGTAAAAACTTCAGCACTATATCCTGGATAAGCTTTTTCAAAAACTTCAGCAGAAGATGCTGAAGTTATTTAGTTCATTTGTAAAAACTTAAGCACTATATAAGCTGAAGTTTTTGAAAAAGCTTTCTAACATACTAGATAAATAATCACCTTATTTTTGCATTGTGTATTACTACTCTAAAATAATCAGATTGCAAACAATATCTAAGTTATAAATTTTGGAAATAATAAACTTGAAAAGAGCAGAATTACGTGAAAATATTCACAAATTATTGTCTACTAACTTGCATAATTATTTATAATTTGTTTTTAAATAATCTGATAAACATACTTATGGCAATCATCCCATGAACTGAAGTTTCATAGCAGCACCAACAACAGCAAAAGAAAGAAGAAGAAGAAAACGAAGGAGGAGAATGAGGAGGAGAAAGGGGGCTGAAGTTGTTTAAGAAGTGGGTACAAGTTAAAACTTTTTTAAAAAATGGGTATAGATTAAATGGGGATGACCAAATAAGGCGCCCGTACAATTTTTACTTTGGTACCTCTGCTATTAAGATAGCAGATTAAAGGAAAAAGACAAGTTTCTGGTTTTTTCTTTTCTCGTTTAGCAAATCTAAGAAAAAGGTAAATCTATCTAGTATCAACATATAATTTTTGATGTAAAAAGAAAAAGAAAAAAAAAGGGAGTTGTTTTGCATGTGTAGAATGGAATAAATCATGTAGAATTGAATCTTAACCGAGGGTATTTGAACTAAAAAAATCATTTATTCGTAAATAGATTTGTTTTCTAGAGAGCATTTTATGTAAATCAGAGCATTTTATAAGAAAGTTAAGAACAACCCCATGTGATTATGTTTGAGCATCTCATTATATTATAGGAGGAAAAAAAAAACAATATAGACCCTATTTAAAGGTCATTATCCCTAACAACCCACAATTTCCTTTTGATTTCCAAGATTAATGGATTAGAAATATTGGTGGGAGATTTGGACTTCTTATTGTCAAATCTTTCTAGCTAGTTGTGGAAGTCAATATTGTTTTATGAGAATCTCACATGATCCCTTCATTTATACAACTATGAAATAAGGACGTGACTAGTTTCACTTTCATATAATTTGTTAGTTAAGCAACTAAAAATAATTTGACTTTGATGTTTTATAATGACTGTTAAGTTTATATAATAGTATTGGTAAAAATAAATAATACACGTGGATTCATATGAGTGGGTGATAAGACAAGACACGTGAATCAGTAAGAAAGCGACAGCTGGAGAGATGCATTAAAAGAGGCACGAGTCGTAATAGGTACGAGCAAATCACCCACGAGAGGAAAAGATATAGTCACTCAAGTTTAAATGATTACATGAAGAGGTACCGGCGGAATGAATCAAGACATTAAAAAGGAAAGATTCATGAATCATCAATTAATGAGCATGAATGAGCTCGGACGTTACAGAATCTTCACAAGCAGTTACGATTACCAATTATAACGTCTCATTAATATCATTAATGCTCATAATGATTCGGTCATAAAAGGGGGAAAACGTTGTACTTATTCCTATAAAAGGGAAAGAGATATCATTTGTACAGACATGTTCTGATTACTATTGGAATACAATCACTTTCTTTTGCTTACTATTGGCTATTTTTGCTACTTCATATTTTAATTTCCTTTCTTATCATTAAGTGAATATAGAATTTCTTAATTATCAGTAGCCCGAGTACTTGTTAAAATAAGCTTTGACCGAATTGCTCAATTTTTGGTTAAACAAATTGGTTCCGTTACCGGGAAAATGATTATCTTTTCACTTTCCAAATTCTTTTTCTGTCAAAAAAATCATGTCGAGCTAACGACAACAACCAACAAAATCAGCAAAACCAGTTGAACCAGCAGAATCAACAAGGAGATGGAACTCCAGTCCCTTCACCCCGAAACTCTCCTCAACAGTCCCGAGAAGGGTCACCTGACAGATCAGCATCACATGCGAATGAGCAACAAGGGGATATTCAAGCTATTGATGAAGCATTGAAGCAACTAATTGCAGAACAGGTCAACAATGCTCTTCAAGCTTTTGTTAGTGAGTTGCCGACTGTACCATTAACTCCACCTCTGAATGACAACGCATCCATAGAAAATCCACGCTCCGGACTAGCCAATTCGGGTAGCGGAGGAACTCCCAGCGAATCTCGCGATGGAAGAACGATCGCATAGAACAGATACCTGGTGTTCCACCCGTAATCAAAGGGGTAGATATTGATAAATATTCTCAACAACCCTGAAAGCCAAGTGCCGCTCCTTTGCCAATTCCAAAAATTTTAAGATGCCCGATATCCCGAAGTATGATGGGACAACCGATCCACGAGATCATGTAACTGCATTTACAACTTGCGTGAAAGGCAACGACTTGACCAAGAAAGAGATTGAGTCAGTGCTGGTCAAAAAATTGGGTGTAACACTCACAAAAGGATCACTAACATGGTATTCTCTTTTATCCAAAAATTCTATTGATTCTTTTGCTGAGCTTGCAGATTCATTTATAAAAGCACACTCGGGAGCTCAAAAAGTTGAAAAGGGGATGGAAGACATCTTCAAGATAAAACAAGGAGATACGGAGCTGCTCAGGGAATTCGTGGATAGATTCCAACGTGAAAGAATGATGTTACCACGCGTACCTGACAATTGGGCGGCTATAGCATTTGCAAGTAACCTTAATGAAAAAAAAAACTCAAAATCCACGAGGAGAATCAAAGAAAGCTTACGAGAATTCCCTGCAACAACTTCGAATAATGTTTACAATAGGTATAGTACGAAGCTGCGAATAGAAGAAGATACCATCACCCTGTCACGGGGAGATGAAAGAGTAAGTTCAAGGCGACCAGAAATTGAAAAAAGGTCCGGTAAGAACAGGTACGAACCTTACATGGGACCAGCTGTGAGCACGTAATTTTTGCCTCGCATGAACTACTCCTACAGAATTCCCAAAATTAGGATTTTTCTTTTAATTATTTGCTTTTTAGGAATTAATTGCATAATTTTCGTGTTTGTTTGCATCTTTGTGTGCATTTTTAATTTATATAATTCATGAAAAATACAAAAATATGTTCCATTTGCATTTAGGGCTTTATTTTATATTTTTAGATTTATTAGTTAATTAATGTTAAAAAAATTGAAAGAAAATCACAAAAAATAACTCTTGTTGCATTTTACTTTTAATTTTTCGAATTTATCATAGTTTTTCTTTTAAATTGGGACTTAATTAATTTTTGAGAAGCAATTAGTTATTAAGTTAATTTTCAGGATTAAATCAGATTTTTACCTTTTTATTTGTAATTAACAAATTTTGAAAAAAATAAAAAAAGAAGAAAAAAGAAGAGAAAATGAAAAGAAAAGGGGGTCTTTAATAAGAAACCCAATTTTGGGTCATTTCAATCAAAATTACCAGGCCCAAACCCCTAAACCCGTCCAAAACCACTCAAATCCCAGCCCAGACCCGTGTCCAACCGGTCCAGTCTTCCCTCACACAAAACGACCCCGTTTTTCCCTTGATCAATCCTGGTCGTCGAGGTTTTGGAGATCTAACGGTCCTGAAGCCTAAGGGTCCTCTAAACTACTAACGACCTCGTCCCACAACGACCCCCACCCCCCCACCCCCATCCGATCATCTCCTTCACAACCTCTCTTCTTAGAACCCTAACGCCGCCGCCTCCAAATCCTCCACCACCGGTGGCGGCGCCACCACAAATCGCCCTAAAATTAACACCCCACACGCTCCTCCAGCTCCACATCCCAAATCCGCAAACACTTTCCCTCAAATAAACCTAGAACTCCTCGAATCTCCGTTTAAAGATGGAAACCCTAGCACCGCCACAGTAGCTCCGGTGGCGGTGCCGCCTCTGTTCAACTCCAAAATCACACCCCTGAACCCCATTCTCTCCCTCATCCCAAATCCCCATTTGTTTTCCCTCGAATCCCCCTCCAATGGCTCGAATCTTGAATCAGAAAAGAGCCCTAATTTCACAATTTCAAATTCAACGGGCCTTTGAGGATTTTTGGACTGTACTGGACTGTAGTCCTGTATTTTCACACGAAAACACAAGATTAAGGTCTAATATGGTCAAGAATCGAAGAATTTCTTCAAGTGTTTCAAGTCCATTCGGAGCCCACGGATATTCCTTCTCAGTTCTCTTCTGTTAAATTTTTTTTACTTTCTTTTCGTTTTCTACCTTGCATTGTCATCTGTTTCGCCCTTTTATTTTAGACTCTTTTTGCTTCCCCAGTTTCAGAACTATTCTTTACATGCATGTTAGCTTTCTTTTCTTTAATTAGCTTAAATAATCTGTTATTAGTTTAGTTTCAGTTCATTAAGTGTTAGTTGCATTAAGTGGATTCCGTGAGAATTTTTGCTCGAATTGCTTCTGTTTCTTCTTGTTTTCATTTTTAATTCAGAAAATTGGTTTGATTGTGTTTGGGCTTGAGATTCATATCCCTGAGTTTGGTTTTGGGCTGGGTTTCTAATGAATTTGACCAGGGTTAACTTGATCCATAACCCATTTGAGCCCAATGTAAAAACAGGTTAGCAAAGGGGTAATTGGGGCAATACACTGAGGGAATCTCTCAAGTAACTACCTGAGAAGCTTCTCAGAAGCTGCATAATATACTTACTTAGCTAGCAAGTCATAAAATAAGGGACTAACTAGCAAAAAGGAAAACTAAGAAAGGACTAAAATATAAAACTAAACCCCTAAGGCTGCCCTAGTAACTTGCCTATAAAGGCATAGTTACTTGAGGCTCAATTCAGATTTTGGGAAGAGCTAAAAAAATCCAGAATAGAAAACGGCTGAAATTTTGTAGAAAACACCGTTCCATTGAATTTTAATTTGGTAATCTGAAATCCTCCTCTTCCTAAATCAATTTCCTGATTGTTTGGACTTGTAAATGGTTTGAGATTTAGTCATTAAGGTTGGGTTCTGAGGTCTGCTGGTTTAACTGTGTGTTTGAAACTGATTTCTGGGCTACAACACTTCATCTCTGGGTTTTGAAATTGTTTTACTGGTTTGCTCTTTGTTACTGGGACCTGCTGTTGATTCCCTGCTGTCATTACTGCTGATTCTTCCTTTTCTTATTTCATTTACTTCCAGGTATTCCCTGATTCTATAGAAGATGAGATGCAAGTATGAGAGCTGTAATTGCTTGAAGATTCCATGAATGAATTACTATTTTCTTTAATCATCAATGTTAGCTATTTACTTAGAATTTCTGAAGTTAGTGATGTAGTGTAACAGTAATTAGCCTTGCCTGTTCATCTTGACATAGCAGTAGTCTTCCCTAGGAAATTCATGTAGCCTCTTGTCTTGTTGGAAAACTTGTGGTCTGATAGTTTGGTTAGTACGTAAGTAGTTCAGAACATTTGAGACTTTGTGCATATGGACTGTTATTTAAGCCATTCACACGTTTGTTATGCATATATTCAATCATGTGGTTAAGCTTTGTTGTTTTGATCTCTTGCTTATCATTTTAGTTTTGAAAATTAGAGTGCATTTGATTAAAAAGGGCAATGGCCTGTTCTTGAAAGTGAGGTCTTATGCTGGTCATTCTGTTGGTGCAAAGCTATTGATACTTAATATAATTGGATCCATGTATTTGTATAAGAATGAGGTTTTTTTGCTGAAATATGCAAAGTCTTTGTTATAAGTTAGAATCAGAAGGGGGTGGTTCATTGTGGTACAAGTCTAAAATCAAACTAAGTATGCCTTATGTTTGCTCGTCATGTTACTTCATAAAGTTCCGCTTACTGTTCTTCTGGATTAGGCTAATGTTTAAGTAAATTTGGAGTCTCATGGTTGTTTTATAAAGTTAGTTAACAGATTGACGTCAAGCATAATGAACCAATGAGTGCTTAATTTGGGAGTACTTGATTAAGTTAATCATCTGTTATCCCATGTTTTAAAACAATTACAAATCTGGAAATCATGTGTGTTATTTTGGTTTATGGCTAACGACTGATCAACTCAAGGCCTGTATGGTATTGTCAAAGGGATTCAGTCGTGGATTTCAATTCGCTGGGCTGGCCTCACGCTAGATTTCTATGGCCCAATTCACACGCTTGGGTGCAGTCAGCATTTAGTAGCTTTGAAATTTTGGCATTGGGCCTCACTTTCAGGCCCAAATGCTGGAGTAAATCATGCATTGGTGCTGAGTTACTATGGACTTTAACGTTTGGGGTAGTCACACTTCTAGTAGCCTTTTGATTAATTCATCTTTTCTTTGGATTTGAGGTGAGCCGTAGTAGATAACACAAAAAGTTTATAGCCCTCCGGGATTTAGTTTGAATATCCTTTAAAATTGAAATTGATGTGCGCCGCGCCAAATAAATCTCAAATGCGTGGCCCTCACTTAATTATATCTTTTAAAATTCTTAGAACTTGAGGCGTGCCGTTTAGCAAATTTCCGTGGCCCTCGCAAAGTTAACAACGCTAGTTGCTTTAGGTGCGTTATTTTAATGATCTATCTTCCTAAATTCGAGTGCGCATTTATGTGACCCAAATCCAAATCTCAACGATGTTAAAACATGTCAAAGACCGCGGGTGCATTTATGTGACGTGGTTCAAGACATGTTTTAATAACGTTGCAATATTCCTTAAAATTAAATAAAAGCGGTTAAAGGTTTAAAATTGCACCATAGGTTAAAACATGTAATAAAATCAGATAATGGGCCAATTATGATAGATTAAGCGACCGTGCTAGAACCACGGAATCCGGAGGTGCCTAACACCTTCCCTCGAGTTAACATAATTCCTTATTTAGAATTTCTGGTTCGCAGACTTCAAAAGGAAAGTTGAAATTTTCCTCGATGTGGGATTCAAAATAAACCGGTGACTTGGGACACCAAATAAACTATCCCAAGTGGCGACTCTGATAAATAAATAATCCCATTTCGAATAATGTCACTTAAATTGGAAAAACTCCCTTATACACTATCCTTCGGGGTGGTGTGTAAAAAAGGAGGTGTGACAGCTCTGGCGACTCTGCTGGGGTACAAAACCCAGAACTTCGGTTCAGGGTTCAAGAATTCGAGCTTAGAATAGTTGTTATGATTGGCTTTATTTATTATCTGATTTTCCTATATGTTTGAACCTAATGTGCTAAATGCTTTTACCGCTTTGATATTCTGTGAGTTGTATATAAAACTGCTACGAAACCCTTCTCTTCTCATCTTCGGGATGTGCTCGCTGGTCGAGACTCCCTATTCTGTTAGTGTCATACCTTGAAATAAGAAAGAGGCTCGGACAAGTTACTAAGCCGGATGGCCTTTTGGTTCCCGGTACGTAGCCCCCTCCTCGGCTCGAGTTGTCCGCTTGGGTACACAGTCTAGAACACGTACCCAGGTTTTGAACTTAGAATAACTCAGCCTGTCACGACCCAATTCCCAAACCCGGTCGTGATGGCGCCTCTCGTGAAGACAAGGCCAGCCAACAGAACATCAATACCTCTTTAATACTTACTTAGCATGAATAAGTCTAAAACATTAATAAAATTATCATATGTGCGAAAGAAAAGTGATAAAAATAGGGAACCGTCCCGACACAGCCCGACTGGGATGTCACAAGCCACGAGCATCTAGAAGGATTTTTAATACAACTACAAGGCCTGTAATACATGGATTAAAATTTAGAATCAAAAAGAAGAAATCTGGTGCCGCGAACGCTGGCGGTCACCTTGCTCAGCTACGATAGCAAAATCCTCAACCGGCTCAAACCCGCTACCGGGTAAACAAATACCTGCATCTGCACGTGAGGTGCAGGGAGTAAAGTAAGTACTCCAACTCAGCGAGTAATAAAGGTAAATAATAACTGAGCAGCAAGAAACCACGTAAAGCAAGCCATCATGCTATATAGAACAGTGTAACCCTTTGAGAAAAAATAGTGAAACCGTGAAAATCTTTAGAAATATCTGGACTCAATTTAAAACCTCTTTTGAAAATATCTCTTTCCAACAGTTAAGCAAATGAATGCGAAACCGATAGTGCAAGTCGGCACAAAAGTCAGCCCCTCGGGCACAGCACTCCATTAACAAATAACACCAGGGTATCAGGTAAGCAGTGCAAGAAGTAGCATAGAAGCCAATGAAATGCGAGTGCTGGAATGTCATGACAAATAATACAAATAGGAACAAATGCATGAGTGCAATGCAATGCATATGACGGTACGCATCGGTACCCACTGCGACGTGCAGCCCGAGCCATCCATATATTTTACGTCGACGGCGCTCACTAGGGGTGTGTACAGACTCCGGAGGGGCTCCTACAGCCCAAGCGCAAATAATCAAGCCATCTCGTGGCACCAACCAGGCCCTCGGCCTCAATATCAATACAATACCGCTGCAACGCGCAGCCCGAGCCATCCATATATCCAGAAATCACTATAACACTGCTGCGGCGCGCAGCCCGATCCATGCTCAGTCCAGAAATGCACATAAGCCATTTGGGCAACATCAAAATAATGGTTCTCAGCTCAAAACGTCAATAAAATATTGTTTAAATTTTCAAATCTTAGAAAAATGGCTGAGTTTGCAAAACAGTATTAAAACCCTGGACTGAGATAAAATAATATGCAAAGTAATGCAAAAACAGTGATATCGATCCCTGAAGGATTCACATAGTTGGCACGAAGCCCAAACATGGCAATCAGCCCAAATTATGATGATAACAAGTAGTTTCAGTCAAATACGTAGTAATTTCATCAATCGGGACGGACCAAGTCACAATCCCCAACGGTGCTCTACCCCACGCTCGCTATCCGGCGTGCAAGTCACCTCAATACAGCACTATGATATGCAAATCCGGGGTTTCAAACCCTCAGACTATCATTTACAATCATTACTCACCTCGAACCGGTGAAATCTCTAGCTCGCGTCGCCTTTGCCCCTCAAATCGGCCTCCACGCGCGTCGAATCTATCCAAAATCAGAGCGAATACATCACAATATGCTAAGGGAACAATACCTAATCGAAAACAATCGAAAAATAGGAAAAATCTCGAAACTAGCAAAACCCGAGCCCCGGGCCCACTTCTCGAAAAATCAGAAAATTCACATCAATGGATTCCTCATCTCGCCACGAGTCTATACATATCAAATTTACCAAAATCCGAGCTCAAATGCTCCCTCAAATCCCAAATTTAAATCTCAAAATCCCAAGCCCTAGTTCATCAATTTTTAGGCTTAATTCCATGAATTTCTAGGTGGATTTCACAATAAAAACGAGTTTTAAGTTCAAAAATCTAACCTCCAATCGATTCCCCTTGAATTCCTCTTTAATCTCCACCAAGAAGCTCTCAAAATGATCAACCATGGGGGAAAAATGGCTGAAAATCGCGGATGAAATGTTTATAAACTTTCTGCCCAGACCTGGAAAACCCTTCATTGCGTTCGCGACCACTACCTCGCGAACGCGATAGTTTAGGCCTCATACATATGCGAACGCGCTACATCACACGCGAACGCGTAGAACAAACTCCACTGGGCTCCAAATCCTTATTCGCGAACGCGACACCCTCACTGCGAACGCGAAGCACAAGATCAAGGCCCTCCGCAAACGCGAGACACCAAACGCGAACACGAAGGCCAAACTCAGGCCAACCCAATTTCCTTCTACGCGATCGCGAGGGACCTCACGCGATCGCGAAGGCAAATTCTTCTGCAACAGCTGATGGTCAATTTCTGCAACATCTCAACATGGAAAAGGGTCCGATTGACCACCCGAAACTCACCCGAGGCCCCGGGACCTCAACCAACAGCACCAATACATCCTATAACATCATTCAAACTTGTTCCAATCATCAAAACACGTCAAACAACACCGAAACCATCAAATTACATCGGATTCAAGCCTAAGTTCTTCAAAAACTTCCGAAACACGCATTCGATCAAAAACCCAACCAAACGACGTCCGAATGACCTGAAATTTTACACACATATCCAAAATCACCTAACGAAGCTACAGCAACTCTCGGAATTCCACTCCGACCCTCGGATCAAAATCTCACCTAACAACCGGAATTCGCCAAAATACTAACTTCACCAATTCAAGCCTAATTCTACACCGGACCTCCAAAATCAATTCCGATCACACCCCTAAGTCACAAATCATCCCTCGAAGCTAACCGAATCACCGAAAATCAGATCCGAGCCCTCTAACTCAATAGTCAACATCCGATTGACTTTTCCAAAACAAACCTTCCTTGAAGAGACTAAGTGTCTCATTTCCATCCAGAATCAATCCAAATCAACTCATTCACACAAGACTCTTACAATAACACATAAGGAAACCGAAAATGGGGAAAACGGGGCGGTAACTCACGTGACGACGGGTCGGGTCGTCACATCCTCCCCAACTTAAACAAACGCTCGTCCTCGAGCGTACCCAGAGTTGTACTAGAAGCCAACCAATAGCTGAATGACCTTACCAAGCATACACATCCCACGTCACCCTATCTCGCATAGGTCCGATAATACAACATAGCTGAAATCTCACAATCCATCTAGACCATAAACCGTAGAACCACATTGCACTTTCCGAAATCATACACAAGATCAGAACCTCACGTCTATATTCAGAATAAACCCGAACCAGCTGTAATAACCCATACCTGCAACCTCAGGTGAGACCATCCGATATACCACATAATCCAAACACTCGAAACGATAGCCTCTATTCACAGCAGTTGCCCACAATAACCAAATACCGATTTAAAACCTCTTATTAGCTAAAGTCTTATTCCAACACTTTCATATACTGCCAACGATAAATAAAACACGCGATAAACCGTAACCATTTCTCAGATCAATCATTCATGAAGCCACTTCCCTTTGACTAATACCACAACAGATTTCCGGGCCGAACCTCGATATTATCATTCTAACAAGATGAGATCAAATCTGTTCGTATTCATTAATGACCCCAACGACCAACTCGAATCCAACACTCCACTCTGGTGATATGACACCTCCATACAGGCCTAAGCCATAATTTGCATAATACACGCACCAATAAGAAACGGTCTGAACATACTCAAATCATGACAAATGACTCAAACGAAAGGGTTGTAACTCAAGTTCATCAGTACCATCACCACACAAGGCTGAGACCCCGTCTCACATCATAGAAATAGAACACCTGAATCTACCTCGAAAGGTCATAACTCCACGTAGCCTCGCTACAATGTGCGATCCTATCCAAACACCGTTACACATGAAGCACCTCAAGTCACTGTGATCAAGATCGACAGCCACACACATTTTGATGTCTAGAACCAAGGCAATTCATTACATCCACGGTGAAACAAATAACATATGACACGCAACCCGATAGCTCATAACCGATACTCCCTTTACCGATCAACACCCAATTACTCTTCTCGCTCGACTTTCTCTATGAATCCCCAATAGATCCGCACCACATGTGCCCATATCCAACAAATCATAATGTCTCACAACACCGAAAAGCAACTCATAGATCTCCCCAGATCACTAACAAGTTCAATAACGATCGAATCAACCTATCCCTCAACAATACAACTCGGGACCAACCAAACTAACTCAAGCTAAATACGTAGCCACATCGGTCTGCCAACGAACTCAGTACCAAGAAGGCATGAAACTGCTCCTTCCACTACCACAATTCCTGCCGGAGCCGTACGATACGGTGCTCGGCACCAAATCAATATTGAAATCCACAACCTCGCCCGGCGACATGCCCGGCCACAAGAAATGCATCCGAAAAGTCTCTCAACACCGCAACTGAATCAATGGTAGAAACCTCTGCACTGACATCCATCACGAAGGCCCACTTAAGAAAAACAGTCCTTCCCAGCCGTCCGCTGGTTTTTGGAATACAAACCACTCTACTAGAACGTAATCTGATGCACCTCGCCACGCAACCTGTGGCATTTTCCGGCATAGCCCATAGCACAATAGTCTAGAACAACCCAACACTGAGACAGCCAGTCTACACCGCAATATCATATCCAAAACCTAATATACCAAGCAAAGAAAGATCCACTCGAGCCTCCAAATCCCAATAGCCGCTAACGGTACCAATACACACGATCCACAACCACTACATAGTCTGTACCTGAGAACTCCCAGTCTCCAACTCCATATAGCACACGAATCACTGTACCTGATCCCAAATTCCGCCGTATGAATACATATTACACCTCGAGTACCCAATCATTCCACGAAAGATATTCTAAAATTCCCCTGTGCCATCAAACAAACTCAGATATCAGCAGTCGATCTAGCAAGAAAGTGCCGCAATACTACCAAAGTATCATCAGTCTGATCACATTACCCTTCTTCCGAGACATATACTCTCGTCAAATCACTTCCATTTAGCAGTACCATTTCCTCGAGCTCAAATGCTCCCTCAAATCCCAAATTTAAATCTCAAAATCCCAAGCCCTAGTTCATCAATTTTTAGGCTTAATTCCATGAATTTCTAGGTGGATTTCACAATAAAAACGAGTTTTAAGTTCAAAAATCTAACCTCCAATCGATTCCCCTTGAATTCCTCTTTTATCTCCACCAAGAAGCTCTCAAAATGATCAACCATGGGGGAAAAATGGCTAAAAATCGCGGATGAAATGTTTATAAACTTTCTGCCCAGACCTGGAAAACCCTTCATCGCGTTCACGACCACTACATCGCGAACGCGAAGTGCAAAAATTTAAAAGCTCGAAAACACTCTACGCGAACGCGACTTTCAATCCATGCGAACGCGATAGTTTAGGCCTCATACTTGCGCGAATGCGCTACCTCACACGCGAACGCGTAGAACAAACTCCACTGGGCTCCAAATCCTTATTCGCGAACGCGACACCCTCACTGCGAATGCGAAGCACAGGGTCAAGGCCCTCCGCGAACGCGAGACACCAAACCCGAACGCGAAGGCCAAACTCAGGCCAGCCCAATTTCCTTCTACGCGATCGCGAGGGACCTCACGCGAAGGCAAATTCTTCTGCAACAGCTGATGGTCAATTTCTGCAACATCTCAACATGGAAAAGGGTCCGATTGACCACCCGAAACTCACCCGAGGCCCCCGGTACCTCAACCAACAGCACCAATACATCCTATAACATCATTCAAACTTGTTCCAATCATCAAAACACGTCAAACAACACCAAAACCATCAAACTTCATCGGATTCAAGCCTAAGTTCTTCAAAAACTTCCGAAACACGCATTCGATCAAAAACCCAACCAAACGACGTCCGAATGACCTGAAATTTTGCACACATATCCAAAATTACCTAACGAAGCTACAGCAACTCTCGGAATTCCACTCCGACCCTCGGATCAAAATCTCACCTAACAACCGGAATTCGCCAAATACTAACTTCGCCAATTCAAGCCTAATTCTACACCGGACCTCCAAAATCAATTCCGATCACACTCCTAAGTCACAAATCATCCCTCGAAGCTAACCGAATCACCAGAAATCACATCCGAGCCTTCTAACTCAATAGTCAACATCCGGTTGACTTTTCCAAAACAAACCTTCCTTGAAGAGACTAAGTGTCTCATTTCCATCTAGAATCAATCCAAATCAACTCATTCACACAAGACTCGTATAATAACATATAAGGAAACCGAAAATGGGGAAAAAGGGGCGGTAACTCACGTGACGACGGGTCGGGTTGTCACACAGCCTCATGCCGAATCCCTAATAGGAACGTTTGTTTGCATTATGTGCATTTGACTTAGGGGACTCAACACAGGGGTTGGGTCCGTCTAGGACAGGTGTACCCAGATTAAAAGACCATCCTGATGCATCTTACGTGCTACTTGCATATCTGTCTGTTTGGCTTGCATGTTGACAGACTTCTAGAATAGGGAAAGAAAATCAAAAAAAAAACCAAGAGTGAGGTAGGTATTTAGAAAATTCTGAAACTCTGCCGAAATTCTGAAAAAAAAAGGGAAAAGAAAAGTCATTTCAAAATGAGCTAAGATTTTCAAGTGTCATGTTTCCTTTGTTCCGTCAAAATTGACCGAACTACGCGGGTCTGATTCTCACCGGATGTGAGATACGTAGGCAAACCTGATCGGTTCCGACCCCAATTTTCAAAAATCCAAAAATATTTTCCTTTAGTTCCTTCTTTAAAAATTTTTCCTCGGAAAATTCAAAAAAAAAAGGAAAGTAAAAGTAGTTTTTAAACTAAAAAAAAATGGTTTCCTTCTTTCTAATGTCTTTCATGCGGAAAAAAGAAAAATCAATAAAAAACAAAATTCAAATACGGGTTTCCTTCATTTTGAAGTATTTTTCAAAAAAAAAATATCAGAAACAAAAATCCAAAAAAAATACTCCTTAGATGTCTTTCTGTCACAAATGTCAATAAAAAAAATTTTGAAAAATTGAAGTCCAAAAAAATATTTTTGCTTTTCTTTAGAAGTACTTTTGTAAATAAATAAAAGTTCAAAAATTCAAAATATTTTTCTTAAAAAAAAAAGTCCCTCTTTCGAAAATTAAGAGGTTACATCCAAAATCCAAAAATATTTTCTTTCTTCTTTAGAAAAAGAGAAAATAAATGAAAAATCAAACAAAAATATTTTTTTTTTACTTTTAAAATTCCCAAAGTTCCAATCAAAAGAAAAGGAATTTTTTAGAAGTCTTTCTTTCAAAAATAAAATTAAAATCAAAATCAAAAAAATAAAAAAACATATTTCCTTTCTTCTTTTAAAGCATTTATTTCAAAAAAAAATATTCCAAAAAAAATAGAGTTAGATTATTTATTCTATTCCCAATCTTCCCAAACTACGCAAGATCTGATTCATGCGGGGTCATGATACGTAGGCAATCCCCATCGGAATCGATCATAGTCATAAATAAACTGAGAGAAAAATAGAAGAAAAAAAAGGAAAAAAAAGTGAAAAAAGAGAGTGGCAATAAGAAAAAAGAGAAGGCAAAAAAGAGAGAGGCAAAACTAAAAGAAAAGAGGTACATACTGAAAGGGTTAGTTAAGGCCGGGATGAAACATGCAACCGTGCAAATACATGGTAGAAGCATTTAACTGTTAGGTACATTGCATCCCAACGTGCGATTTCCTATGTTAAATGTCTCAAAACTAACAGGTTTTTTGTGTGAGCAAATTAGCCAGGTTTTTGTTCAGGTGGTTGGTTTTATTGGTATGCGGTGATGAACGCGCAACCTTGTACGCGGCCACAACATTATACACAAAACCGAGCTCCACTTCCCAGAAATGCCCATCCTTACCAAGCTCCATGTAATCCCCAATCAAATGTTCCCCAATACAATCCTCGCCCAAAAGAGCCTTTTAAAAAGAATCACTTCACCCCCTATTGGTGAATCATACTCGGGCTTGTTCCAAAAGCTAGTCAGGCGAGGTTTTCCTGCAACCAGTGGCCCCAAACCGGCCAAATCCCGAGTCCCCTCGCGCCGAGCTGATGCTATATGTGAATATCGCTCTGGAGCAGTGGGACACAGTACAGAGGACTGTTGGACCCTCAAAAGGGCAGTTGAGGATTTGATTGAAGCTGAAAGAATCATTTTTCGGGATGGAGATGCTCCTGATGTGATGAACAATCTGTTGCCTGCACACAACATCGGGCCAATAGTCGGAATGATTTGTGAAGCTGAGGAATGTGATCCGACACTGAAGGCCATTGCATCAATGACCGAAACTGAAGAAAAGCCAAAAACGGTCGCCAAGCCTGAAAGTTCCCTATCAGACGGGAGTCTCGGTAGCCAGTCTTGCTATCCTTTCTGCATCCGGATTATCTCAGGGTGTGATCCGGATGTTTTACTCTATTGTCTTACTTTCCGATGTAAACTCTTCTCTCTTCAAAAATTGAAAAAAAAATCAAAAAAGAAATTCAAAAATCAAATGAAATTAATATTTCATTGTCCAGGAATGTCTCTTTTCTTAATCTTGTCGTTTTTCTTATTCTCTTTTCAGTTCTGTTAAATGCAGATTTCAATAACATGACATGCTTACGGACTTCATGCCCAAATCCCATAACGATGTCAGACTTCGAAATAATGAATCAAGAGTCTAAATGCAAAGAAGATAAGTTTGAGGAAATAAAACAAAGAGTTGGAACAGCTGAAGGAAAATTGCTTCCATAGTGGAAAGTTCCATACATTGCAACAAGAGTACTGCCAAAAAAGTGCGTTGTACTTGGGACACATCGAAGGAAATGTCCCTGAAACAACTGTCAATGCAAATGCAGTGAAAAGGTACTATGTTGGATCCTCCGTATAGTTCTAATATTCTCCGGTTGGGATGACGAAGGCTTTCATTCTCGCTACCCAAACACAATCAACCCTTTGCAAACCCTTTGAGCTGGCTCCTATTCTTTGACTACCCTCTTTGGAACCTGGAAGTGTTATTGAAAAATAAAATAAAGAAAAAAAGGGTGAGAAGAAAAAGAAAAATATAAAAAAAAAGAGGAAGAAAAGGCAAATAAAGATACAAAAAAAAAAGAAGAAGAAGGAAATAAAAGACAAAGAAATTGAAATGAAAAATGAAAAAAAAGAGAAGAAAAGGGAAGGAAAAAGAAAAAGAAAACAAAACAAAACAGAAGAAAAAAGAAAACCAAAAACAAATATTTCCCTGAACTACGTTCGACTTGATTCCGAAAGGATACGTAGGCAGCCTCCCTCTGGGGTTCAGTCACATCAAAATAAAAATCCAAAGTCCCCCAAAATGTGAAACTGGGGAAGATGTTATAATGGTTCGGCGATGATTTCGCCCGAAAGGTTCCAAAGTTGTAATTCAATCCAAATTCTTATTACCCCAAACCTTGTTCAAGTCCTTCTATCAATCGGCAAAGAGGTTCAAAATGGGAGGATAAAGTTATTTGGATCTGATACAACAAAATGAGAGAAATAAAATGAGAGAGTCTTATTGGTGAAAACCCACACGGGCACCATAAGGCGACGGTGAGCGGAGAAATCGAAATGAGAGAGTCTTGTTAGAGAAAACTCGCAAAGAGAACTATAAGGCGATGGTGAGAAGATAAATGAGAGAGGTCAGCTCGTGGAAAACCCGCAAAGGGCGTACCTGATCGAAAAGAGGATCCTCACAACCATCGACATCGACAGAGTCCTGGCAAGGTTCCCAGTTTCAAGGCAAATTTGTGATGAATTTCTGAGAGTCGGACAGTTTACACAGATCAGGCATCCAGTCCAAAAACCATGTCATGTTCATTGAAGTCCATATGTACTCCAGATAAGTCCTTCTTTCCTCCCCGAAAGGGACACTTCTCCTTAAATTCATTCTCTTGTCCTTTGTTTACTTTTATTCGAATCCCTTTTGGTCTAACTCTGTTCCGAAGCTAAGACAAAGAAAGGATGGCAAGACTGATTTACAGGGTTCTCAGTTGGCACGAGCTAATGTGCAGAAAGGCACCCAGCCTCGTCACGGGCATCAAGTCGACCCCAACAAGCCATGACGGCCGATGGTTCGAAATCAAAACTCTTGGAAAGAGAAAATTAAATGGAGCGCCTATAAAGGCAAATGAAGTTGAAAAGGTTGAGTCCCACGTGGCTAACCGTCTCGGCAAAGAGTTGAAAAAAGCCAAGGTATCCCAAATGCTCTGAATTTGAAGTTTGGAAGAAAGAAGCCAGAAAAGAAAGGCCTACAAAGGCGAAATAAAGTTTGAAGAGGTTAAGTCTCACGTGACTAGCCGTTATAGCAAAGTTTGAGGAGCCAAAAGTTCCCAACGTTCCGAAGAAAAGAAATCAAAAAAAAAAGAAATAGAAAAAAAGAAAAGGAAGTCAGAAAGGAAAGGCCTACGAAGGCAAAATAAAGTCGAAAAGGTTGAGTTCCACCAACCAACCGTCATGGCAAAATTTGGAAAACCCAGAAGTTCTTAGGGCCTGAAATAAAATTGGTCCCCAGGAAACAAGCAGTTGCAACTAAGATCTTCATCAAAGAAGCTGGGCCGAGATCAAGCGATTGAGACAATCAAGGCCACAAAACCAACCACCGTTTCAAACTAACAATTGTTCTTTGTTGAAAATTTGAAACAGGTGCAATCCAAAGCAACCGTGCAAGAAGCAGGTGCAACCACAAAAGGAAAAAGAAGTGCGCAAGTGCTAGAAACAGCTTTGCAGCAAATAATCAATCCAAAAAGGGAAGTTTCCTCCAAGTTCATTCCTGCATTTTATTAAAAAAATGATGAAAAATGAAATAAAAAAAAGAGAAGAAAAATAAGAAAATCCAAACAAAAATGATAGTTTAGAATCCCCAATATCAATTTTTTACGCTTCGCCAACATTAGGACTCCAATCCCTGAGTTGAGCCTTTTTAGACATAGGGCCTCCATTCCCTAGTCGACTTTTGCCAACATTAGGGCTCCAAACCCTGAGTTGTGCCTTTTTAGACATAGGGCCTCCACTCCCTAGTCGCCTTTTGCCAACATTAGGGCTCCAATCCCATAGTTGAGCCTTTTTAGACATAGGGCCTCCATTCCGTAGTTGCCTTTTGCCAACATTAGGGCTCCAATCCCTGAGTTGAGCCTTTTTAGACATAGGGCCTCCATTCCCTAGTCGCCTTTTGCCAACATTAGGGCTCCAATCCCTGAGTTGAGCCTTTTTAGACATAAGGCCTCCATTCCCTAGTCGCCTTTTGCCAACATTAGGGCTCCAATCCCTGAGTTGAGCCTTTTTAGACATAGGGCCTCCATTCCCTAGTCGCCTTTTGCCAACATTAGGGCTCCAATCAGTTGAGCCTTTTTAGACATAGGGCCTCCATTCCCTAGTCGCCTTTTGCCAACATTAGGGCTCCAATCCCTGAGTTGAGCCTTTTTAGACATAGGGCCTCCATTCCATAGTCGCCTTTTGCCAACATTAGGGTTTCAATCCCTGAGTTGAGCCTTTTTAGACATAGGGCCTCCATTCCCTAGTCGCCTTTTGCCAACATTAGGGCTCCAATCCCTGAGTTGAGCCTTTTTAGACATAGGGCCTCCATTCCCTAGTCGCCTTTTGCCAACATTAGGGCTCCAATCCCTGAGTTGTGCCTTTTTAGACATAGGGCCTCCATTCCCTAGTCGCCTTTTGCCAACATTAGGGCTCCAATCCCTGAGTTGAGCCTTTTTAGACATAGGGCCTCCATTCCCTAGTCGCCTTTTGCCAACATTAGGGCTCCAATCCCTGAGTTGAGCCTTTTTAGACATAGGGCCTCCATTCCCTAGTCGCCTTTTGCCAACATTAGGGCTCCAATCCCTGAGTTGTGCCTTTTTAGACATAGGGCCTCCATTCCCTAGTCGCCTTTTGCCAACATTAGGGCTCCAATCCCTGAGTTGTGCCTTTTTAGACACCTTTTAGACATAGGACCCTCCATTCCCTAGTCGCCTTTTGCCAACATTAGGGCTCCAATCCCTGAGTTGTGCCTTTTTAGACATAGGGCCCTCCATTCCCTAGTCGCCTTTTGCCAACATTAGGGCTCCAATCCCTGAGTTGTGCCTTTTTAGACATAGGGCCTCCATTCCCTAGTCCCCTTTTGCCAACATTAGGGCTCCAATTTCTGAGTTGAGCCTTTTTAGACATAGGGCCTCCATTCCCTAGTCGCCTTTTGCCAACATTAGGGCTCCAATCCCTGAGTTGTGCCTTTTTATACATAGGGCCTCCATTCCCTAGTCCCTTTTTGCCAATATTAGGGCTCCAATCCCTGAGTTGTGCCTATTAGACATAGGGCCTCCATTCCCTAGTCGCCTTTTGCCAACATTAGGGCTCCAATCCCTGAGTTGAGCCTTTTAGACATAGGGCCTCCATTCCGTAGTCACCTTTTGCCAACATTAAGGCTCGAATCCCTGAATTGTGCCTTTTTAGACATAGGGCCTCCATTCCCTAGTCACCTTTTGCCAACATTAGGGCTCCAATCCCTGAGTTGAGCCTTTTTAGACATAGGGCCTCCATTCCCTAGTTGCCTTTTGCCAACATTAGGGCTCGAATCCCCGAGTTGAGCCTTTTTAGACATAAGGCCTCCATTCCCTAGTCACCTTTTTCCAACATTAGGGCTCCAATCCCTGAGTTGAGCCTTTTTAGACATAGGGCCTCTATTCCCTAGTCGTCTTTTTTGCCAACATTAGGGCTCCAATCCCTGAGTTGAGCTTTTTAGACGTAGGGCCTCCATTCCCTAGTCGCCTTTTCGCCAACATTAGGGCTCCAATCCCTGAGTTGACATTTTAGATATAGGGCTCCATCCCCTGATCTTTTCCCTTCTAGATAGATGCAATCCTTATTTTATTTGCTTTCGGAAAAAAAAAGAGGGAATAGTTTAGACTTTGTTGCAAATAACTCATGAAATTTTCCTAGTGAAAACTGTGGTAGAAAAATTTCGTTCGTTTGTTTGTTTTGGTGCCTGAGCAGGTTTTACCTCGAGACACAGGGTTCGAGATGACCAAAAGAATGAGTCTCAATTCGGAATAAAGAAAAGAAGAAAAGAACATGAAGAAGTGAATTCAAAGTGTTGAGGCAAACAGAGATGCGGACTACTCAAAACTTGATTGAAGTCACAAGCTCCGCCTATCCCGCTTTGATACAAGAGCTGAAGAAATAACCAGCACATGCATTTGATGAGAATCAAGATTCAGATCGGAGTCTGCAGCAAGAGCTAGCCAAGACTCAAGATCAAGCTTCAAGAGATTTATAGATAGGAATCTTGTAACTCATAGTTGATAGGCCTAGCTAGCTTAGCTTTTGCTTTTCCTTTTTGGTGTAATAAGGAGGTCAGCAAGAAGTAGCAGCAGCAGCAGTAGTGAAATCACAGCTCCCGCTAGTCCCAGCTACCAAAACTTACAGAACTACACTGACCTGATTCCTTTATAGCCAAGGATATGTAGGCAACCTCTGAAGTAAGGTTCGGTCAGATATTTTCAAAAATGCTTCTCATGGAGTGCCAAGCAGGCAAAAATCCCTCATAATTGCTCATTTTATCTTTGCCCGGAAACCCTTCATGTCTCCGAGCAAAGAGGGGCAGCTGTGAGCACGTGATTTTTGCCTCGCGTGAATTACTCCTACAGAGTTCCTAAAAATTAGGATTTTTCCTTTAATTATTACATTTTTTAGGAATTATTGCATGATTTTTATGTTTGTTTGCATTTTTGTGTGTGCATATTTATTTTATATAATTCATAAAAAATACAAAAACAGTGCATTTGCATTTAGAACCCAATTTTATATTTTTTAGGATAATTAGTTATTTAATATTACAAAAAATGAAAGAAAACCACAAAAATAGCTCTTGTTGCATTTTACTTTTCGAATTTATCATAGTTTTTCTTTTTAAATTAGGACTTAATTAATTTTTTGAGAAGCAATTAGTTATTAAGTTAATTGTTAGGAATAAATCAGATTTTTACCTTTTTATTTTGTTTGTAATTAACAAATTTTAAAAAAAAAAAGAGAAGAAAATGAAAAGAAAAGGGGGTCTTTAATAAGAAACCCAATTTTGGGCCATTTCAATCAAAATTACCAGGCCCAAACCCCTAAACCCGTCCAAAACCACTCAAATCCCAGCCTAGACCCGTGTCCAACCGGTCCAGTCTCCCCTCACACAAAACGACCCCGTTTTTCCCTTGATCAATCCTGGCCGTCGAGGTTTTGGAGATCTAACGGTCCTGAAGCTAGGGTCTCTAACTATAAGACTGTCCAAACGCCCCCCTACCCCATCCGATCATCTCCTTCACAACCTCTCTTCTTGGAACCCTAATGCCGCCGCCTCCAAATCCTCCACCACCGGAGATGGAAACCCTAGCGCCGCCACAGTTTCTCCGGTGGCGGCGCCGCCTCTGTTCAACCCCAAAATCACACCCCTGAACCCCATTCTCTCCCTCATCCCAAATCCCCATTTGTTTTCCCTCGAATCCCCCTCCAATGGCTCGAATCTTGAATCAGAAAAGAGCCCTAATTTCACAATTTCAAATTCAACAGGCCTTTGAGCATTTTTGGACTGTACTGGACCGTAGTACTGTGTTTTCACACGAAAACACAAGATTAAGGTCTAATATGGTCAAGTATCGAAGAATTTCTTCAAGTGTTTCAAGTTCATTCGGAGCCCACGGGTATTCCTTCTTCAGACTCTTTTGCTTCCCCAGTTTCAGAACTATTTTTTACATGCATGTTAGCTTTCTTTTCTTTAATTAGCTTAAATAATCTGTTAGTAGTTTAGTTTCAGTTCATTAAGTGTTAGTTGCATTAAGTGGATTCCGTGAGAATTTTTGCTCGAATTGCTTCTATTTCTTCTTGTTTTCATTTTTAATTCAGAAAATTGGTTTGATTGTGTTTGGGCTTGAAATTCATACCCCTGAGTTTGGTTTTGGGCTGGGTTTCTAATGAATTTGACCAGGGTTAACTTGACCCATAAACCATTTGAGCCCAATGTAAAAACAAGTTAGCAAAGGGGTAATTGGGGCAATACACTGAGGGAATCTCTCAAGTAACAACCTGAGAAGCTTCTCAGAAAAATAAAAAACTAAACCCCTAAGGTTTCCCTAGTAACTTGCCTATAAAGGCATAGTTACTTGAGGCTCAATTCAGATTTTGGGAAGAGCTAAAAAAATCCAGAATAGAAAACGGCTGAAATTTTATTACTGCTGATTCTTCCTTTTCTTATTTCATTTACTTCCAGGTATTCCCTGATTCTATAGAAGATGAGATGAAAGTATGAGAGCTATAATTGCTTGAAGATTCCATGAATGAATTACTGTTTCTTTAATCATCAATGTTAGCTATTTACTTAGCACACGTTTGTTATGCATATATTCAATCATGTGTTTAAGCTTTGTTGTTGATCTCTTGCTTATCATTTTAGTTTTGAAAATTAGAGTGCATTTGATTAAAAAGGGCAATGGCCTATTCTTGAAAGTGAGGTCTTATGATGGTCATTATGTTGGTGCAAAGCTATTGATACTTAATATAATTGGATCCATGTATTTGTATAAGAACGAGGTTTTTTTGTCGAAATATGCAAAGTCTTTGTTATAAGTTAGAACTAGAAGGGTGTGGTTCATTGTGGTACAAGTCTAAAATCAAACTAAGTATGCCTTTCATGTTTGCTCGTCATGTTACTTCACAAAGTTTCGCTTACTGTTCTTCTGGATTAGGCTAATGTTTAAGTAAATTTGGAGTCTCATGGTTGTTTTATAAAGTTAGTTAACAGATTGACGTCAAGCATAATAATGAGTGCTTAATTTGGGAGTACTTGATTAAGTTAATCATCTGTTATCCCATGTTTTAAAACAATTACAAATCTGGAAATCATGTGTGTTATTTCGGTTTATGGCTAACGACTGATCAACTCAAGGCATGTATGGTATTGTCAAAGGGATTCAGTCGTGGATCTCAATTCGCTGGGCTGGCCTCACGCTAGATTTCTATGGCCCAATTCACACGCTTGGGTGCAGTCAGCATTTAGTAGCTTTAAAATTTTGGCATTGGGCCTCACTTTCAGGCCCAAATGCTGGAGTAAATCGTGCATTGGTGCTGAGTTACTATGGACTTTAACGTTTGGGGTAGTCACACTTCTAGTAGCCTTTTAATTAATTCATCTTTTCTTTGGATTTGAGGTGAGCCGTAGTAGATAACACTAATAGTTTATAGCCCTCCGGGATATAGTTTGAATATCCTTTAAAATTAAAATTGAGGTGCGCCGCGCCAAATAAATCTCAAATGCGTGGCCCTCACTTAATTATATCTTTTAAAATTCTTAGAACTCGAGGCGTGCCGTTTAGCAAATTTCCATGGCCCTCGCAAAGTTAACAACGCTAGTTGCTTTAGGCGCGTTATTTTAATGATCTATCTTCCTAAATTCGGGTGCGCATTTATGTGATCCAAATCAAATCTCAACGATGTTAAAACATGTCAAAGACCGCGGGTGCATTTATGTGACATGGTTCAAGACACGTTTTAATAACGTTGCAATATTCCTTAAAATTAAATAAAAGCGGATAAAGGTTTAAAATTGAACCATAGGTTAAAACATGTAATAAAATCAGATAATGGGCCAATTATGATAGTTTAAGCGACCGTGCTAGAACCACGGAATCCGGGGGTGCCTAAAACCTTCCCTCGGGTTAACAGAATTCCTTATTCAGAATTTCTAGTTCACAGACTTCAAAAGGAAAGTCGAAATTTTCCTCAATGTGGGATTCAAAATAAACCGGTGACTTGGGACACCAAATAAACTATCCCAAGTGGCGACTCTGATAAATAGATAATCCCATTTCGAATAATGTCACTTAAATTGGAAAAACTCCCTTATACACTATCCTTCGGGGTGGTGTGTAAAAAAGGAGGTGTGACACCAGCAGGAAGGGATTCATGTTCTAAATAGGAGAACCTGAGGTACGGTTCCAGATCAAGTGATAGAGATACGGGATCGTCATCCAAATTCGAAAAGGAGCGAGACACACGGGGCAACGATAGAAATACAAATGCGAAGATTGGTGGTTACAGTTTCAATGTTAGTACATCTGAGTTGGTAGGTGTTATAAGAAGCATGGGAGATAAGGTGTGGTGGCCAAAAGAAATGAGATCGAACTCCAACAGAATAAACCCAGATTTGTGGTGCGAGTTTCATAATGATCACGATCATAAAACAGCAGATTGCAGATTACTACAAGGTGAAGTAGAGCACTTATTAAAACAAGGTTACTTAAGTGAGAAGGGTAAGCAAGCGTATATGAAGAATAGACAAGAGCCACCAAAACCTCCGTCACCAAAAAGAACGGTTAATGTCATAAGCGGAGGGGAAGAGGTTAATGGTGTGACATATACGGCTGCAAAACAGGTGTCAAAAATCACAGTCACCCACGGAAAGCGAGTTTGCTATATTTTGGAAGAAGAAAGTATAACATTTGATGATGGAGATGCAGATGGCGTGTTGATCCCACACAATGTTGCACTAGTAATATCTTTACTTGTGCATGATACTAATGTGAAACGAGTTTTGATTGATCTAGGTAGTTCTGTAAATATCATTCTTTTAAGAGTGGTAAACAAAATGCAAGCTGATGACAAATTGGTACCCAAAGCACATACTTATCTAGATTTGAATATTCAAGCGTTTTTATAAAAGGGGAGATAATGCTCGCCACATTCGCAAAAGGAGTAGTCAAGGATACGAAATTTCAAGTGATAGATATGGACATGGCATACAATATGATTCTCGGCTGACCTTGGATTCACGAGATGGATGCAGTACCATCTACTTTGCATCAGGTTATTAAGTTCCCTTCGCAGTGGGGAATTAGACAGATTCGTGGTGATCAACAGGCTTCAAGAAGTATCAATTCAGTGGCGGATTCAAGCATACAAAATGAAGTTACAGATGAAAAATAGCAATTACAGAATTCAGTTGAGGGTTTAACAACTCAAACCTTAGTTGGAGATGGACGAACGGATGTAGACTCAAGGCCTGATACTATCCAAGAGCCAGAAGAGAACGGAAACATCAAAACAACAATTGAGGAACTCGAAGCTATGGTGTTGTTTATACATTGGCCGGACAAAAACGTTTACATCGGAACCAACCTGAGCCCAGAGATGAAAGGTAAGTTAATTGAATTCTTAAAAGCTAACGTAGATTGCTTTGCTTGGTCGCATTCAGATATGACAGGCATACCCCCGGAAGTGATGACCCATAAGCTGAATGGAGATCCAACACACCCGCCTATCAAATAGAAGAAAAGAAAGCAAGGATCCTTCAAAAACCAGGTGATTTAGGATGAGGTACAAAAGCTTTTAAAAATCAGGTCTATCCGAGAGGTATAATATCCTAATTGGCTAGCTAATACAATAGTGGTACCTAAAAAGAATGGTAACTGGCGAGTTTGTGTAGACTATACTGACTTGAATAAAGCTTGCCCTAAAGATTCTTTTCCTTTACCACACATAGATCAACTAATTGATGCTACTGCAGGACATGAATTGTTGAGTTTTTCAGATGCCTACTCAAGATATAATCAAATAAAAATGGATCCTTTAGATTAGGAAAAAACTTCCTTTATTACAGACAGAGGGGACTTACTGTTACAAAGTCATGCCTTTCGGTCTAAAAAATGCTGGAGCCACATACCAGAGGTTAGTCACGAAGATGTTTCAGGAGAATCTAGGAAAAACCATGGAAGTCTACGTTGATGACAAGTTAGTCAAGTCAACACAGGCGAGGGATCACCTCCAATATTTGTTGGATACATTTCAAATTCTCCGCAAATTCAATATGAAGTTAAATCCCAAAAGATGTGCATTTGGCGTGCCTTCAGGTAAGTTTTTAGGTTTCCTTGTTTCTAACCTAGGAATTGAAGTAAATCCAGCAAAGATTAAAGCCATCGAAGAGATACCGGATATACTCACGAGCAAAGGTGCAGAGCTTGACAGGTAGGATAGCGGCATTAGGGAGGTTTATTTCTAAATCTTCAGAGAAAAGTTTTAAGTTCTTTTCAATATTGAAAAAGCAAAGCCAATTTGAGTGGACTGAGGAATGCCGACAAGCACTCAAAAAATCTAAAGGCATACTTGTCAAACCCACCGTTGTTGGCTAAACCAAAGGACGGAGAAAGGCTACTCATCTATCTCGTTGTTTCAGAAGTGGCAATAAGTGCAGTATTAGTTCGGGAAGGCAAAGGTAAACAATCTCCAATTTATTATGTTAGCAAATCTTTATTGGATGCTGAAACTCGATATCCACATTTAGAAAAATTTGCTTTAGCATTAATTATGGCATCTAGAAAGTTGAGGCCTTATTTTCACTGTCATCCTATCTCTGTGGTGACCGCTTACCCCTTACGAAATATATTGCTTAAACAAGAATTATCAGGTAGATTAGCCAAGTGGGCCATAGAACTAAGTGAATATGATATCACATATCAACCTACTACTGGGATAAAATCACAGGTGTTAGCAGATTTCGCGGCAGACTTCAGCCGAGGGATGGTAACAAAAGCAAAAAAGGAACTGCGGGTTTTTAATGGGTCTAATCCAGGTACTTGGACCCTCGAATGTTAAAGGAGCGGGTTTAGGCATCGTTCTAATCCCACCTTTGGGAGAAACTATTAGGCAAGCCATAAAATGCCATCCCATTACTAACAATGAAGCAGAATATGAAGCTATGATTGCAGGTCTGGAATTGGCACGAGAGCTCGGAATAGAGCAGGTTATAATCAAAAGTGACTCGCAGCTTGTAGTTAATCAAATGCAGGGGACGTATATATCTAGAGAGGTGAGGATGCAACAATATTTGAAAAAGGCACGTGATTTGATCAGGCAATTCCAATCATGGAAAATCGTGCAAATACCCAGGGAAGAAAATGTCGAAGCAGACGCGTTGGCTAATCTTGCATCCGCTGCAGAAGTGACAAATGAAGAAAATGCTTCTGTAATACATTTGTTTCATTCAGCACTCGATCAAGATAAAAATGAGGTTAATTTCAATAATTTAACCTGGGATTGGAGAAACGAGATCGTTAATTTTTTGCAATACGGAATTCTACCTGAAGATAAGAAAAAGGCTCAGGCACTTTGACGAAAAGTTGCCCGTTATTGTTTGGATCGAGGCAACTTATATCGAAAGATGTTCGGTGGACCTTTAGCAAGGTGTCTCGGACCTTCTCAAACAGAGTATATGATGAGAGAAGTACATGAAGGACACTGTGGAAATCACGCAGGAGGAAGATCATTGGTAAAAACACTAATTAGAGCAGGGTATTATTGGCCTAAAATGGAAGAAGAGCCAGAAAGCTTTGTGGCCAAATGTGACACATGCCAAAGATATGGTAACAATATGCATCATCCAGCGGAGTTATTACATCCGGTTATTGCACCATGGCTTTTTATGAAATGGGGGATGGATATCGTGGGTCCTCTACCACAAGCCAAAGGAAAGGTACGATTTTTACTAATACTAACTGATTATTTTACCAAGTGGGTAAAAGCAGGTGCCTTCAAACAGGTACGAGAAAAAGAAGTCAGGGACTTCATTTGGCGAAACATCATATGTCGGTTTGGGTTTCCAAAAGAAATTGTGTGTTATAACGGCCCGCAGTTCATAGGTACGAAAATCACCGAATTCTTTCAGAGTTGGCAAATTAAAAGGATAACTTCAACACCTTATCATCCTGTAGCCAATGGGCAAGCTGAATCAACAAAAACGGTTATTATTAATAACCTAAAGAAAAGAGGAGTCAAAAGGAAGATGGCTAGAAGTGTTACCAGGATTCTTATGGGCTTACCGCACGACAGCAAAAACAGGCACGAGAGAGACTCCGTTTTCACTTGTGTATGGTGCTGAAGCCTTAATTCCAGTTCAAATAGGTGAACCAAGTACGAGATACATTCAAGCTACCAAAGAGTCAAACGAGGAAGAGATGCGAATAAATCTCGATTTTCTTGAAGAAAAGAGGGAAACAACCTTGATAAGGATGGCAGCGCAGAAGCAAATTATAGAGCGATATTACAATTGAAAAGCTCATCTTAGGTACTTCAAGATTAGGGACTTCGTACTCAAAAAAGTTTTTCAATCAACGAAAACAGCCAATGCAGGAAATTTGAGCCCAAATTGGGAAGGACCTTACAACATTTGAGGTATTGCAGGAAAGGGTGCATATGAGTTAGAAACAATGGACGGCAAAGTACTCCCGTCAAATTGGAATGTTGTTCATTTGAAGAAGTATTACTTCTAAAAGATAAAACCCCCGGTCAGGTATCGTTAATGCAAGGTTTAAATTTATTTATTTTAAATTATACTAACCATTTTAGATGATAGGCACAAAGCTAGCCCACACCAAATGATGATTTTAGACCTAAAAGACATGCGGGATGCAAAATTATCCCCGGTCTGGGTTACAGTATTTCTGATGGAAATAAAAAGGGTTAAAATGTCATCATCTAAAATTATACCTCCGAGTCCTGAATGTTTTTCCTTTTTAGGAAATGGACCACATGGAAGGAATAATCAAGTGCTCGAGATTTCATACTTCAAAACTCTAACACTTGGGGAATATATATATATATATATATATATATATATATATATATATATGGAAGGCGAAGAAGACTAGAAAAGTCAAAATTCAAGTCAAGTCTGAAGCAATCTACTCAACAAATCGAAAGTTAAGAGCGAGCAAATAAAGAGCAAAAAATTCAAGCCTGATTCAAAAGCCTATGAGGAAGTGTACACTCAAAGATGTAACTTACAAAATCTTATGAGTATCTAGGGTAAAGGCAATATTTAATCGAGGGTTGCAAGATATACCCTTGAAATCTTGTAAAATCTGTTATAAAGAAACAGTTATGAAAGAGTTATAGATGTTATTCGAATACATGTAAAGTATACAGTTTGAAAGTTCAAGATACAAAACTTCTTCAAGTTATTCTAAGAAATATGTATGTTCCTACTTCTTCTTTCGTATGTTTACACCAATATGAAGTTGAGACGTCTTCTTCATTAAGTGTCGTATCCTCTTTTATAATTCGTGCTTATTCAAAAGAGTCACGAAGCATCGAAGCAATTTTTTAATGCAAAGTTAAATAACAAAGGGTAAAACAAAAACCCAAACATTAAAATAGGCAAAAAATAAAGCCAAAAGCTTATAAATATAAGGTTTGTCCTCAAAACCCGAAATAAGGCAAGGGTAAAAAGATAAGAGAGTAGAATTGAAACTCAAAATAAAGGTATTATAAGAGTTAGGCAAAAACTCAGTAATATTATAAACTTGGTTAAAACTAAGTATAAAACTTAGTTCCAACCTAATTACTTGATATTAAAACCCCAAAACAGACTAGGGGCAAAACTTTACTAAACCCCCAAATAGGACCAGGGGTAAACTTCCAAACACTCTACAATAAAAAAATAAACGAAACAACACTTCAAACTTTTCAAACTTTCACTGTGGGGCAGAATCTAAACCAGTAGGATGAAGAATGGTATCATCAATGGCAGGTGGAACAACTTGAGCGGAAGGAGATTGAACAGCCTCTTCATCAGGAGTAACTTCATCACCTTCGGGAATGTCAACTGTAGGTGAAGAAAAGCTCTAACTCTGTTGGGTTTTCTCAATAGTTTCTTTAATCTTTTCAATCTCAGCAGCTAAGTCAAAGCCTTCCCCGCTTGCCTCTGTTAAAGTGTCGAGGCGTGTGTTCAAGAATGCCCAACTAACTTCAACTGCGGCCTTATCTTCGAGGGCTTCATAATCTCTTTCCCATTACTCAATCTCACTTCTAAGCTCTTCTTTCTCATTCAAGGCAGTGTCATAAGAAGCCTGTAAGGGGGCAAGAGAAATCTCTAAAAATTGAACTCTGTTAGAAGATACTCGGAGATCTTCTTGAGCTTGAGTGAGTGTTTGAACGAGCTCCCTGGCGTAAACTTCTTTCTGGTTCAGTAGTTCCTTCAGAAACCTAATTTCTTCAGTGGCCTTAGAAAGTTGCTCAGCAAATGAAGACTCGAGAAGGTTTTTATCTTTGTCCGCCTGTTAGATGAGGCTTTCTCAGCTGCTAATTTAGCTGCCATAACTTTCACCTGCTGTTCCAAGGTACACTTTTCTTCCTCTAAGACTTCTTTCTCAAGTTGAAGACTATCCAACTGCTCCTTCCAGTTGTCTCCCTCGATGTGATAATCTTTCATTAGTTGCTCTGTGTGAACGATCCTCTTCATCATCTACGTACCAATGAGGTTGATCTACACAATGAAAAGGAAAATGTGATATCAATGAAAAGGAAATCACGTGCGAAATAAAAAGCTAAGACTTATACCTTTAAAGATGAATGTACGATATCATTCATCCACGTTAAAGAACTGTGGCTCTCCAATTTTGACTTCTCAACTGGGTCAATCAATGGTTTCAGCCATACATCAGCTTGGCCGGATTTCTTTAGAAGATTACCTTCCTCATGAACCTCGATGGTAAATTTTTTCATTACCCTACTAGAGGAACCAACTTAAGCATGAGAAGTTGTAACAGTAGGGATAGTCGAGGGAGTCAAAATAGCCACGGGCGGAGCAATAGGAGTAGCAACAGGTGCGGCAAACTAACGGTCAACTGAAACAGACGCGGGAAAAGAAGCAAGAGGCGTTTCCTCATAAACAAAGCCAAAGTATTCATCAAACCCATGAGAAAAGAGCTGTTCAGAAGAGCCACGGGGTGCGGCATGCATCTCCTCATCAGAACTTACTAAGGTAGCACCTTCAAGCTCGTGCATGGGAGCAGAACTGGGAGGAGGAGTAGCTTCGTCATCTGAAATGATACGTCTCCTAGCTCGAGACTTACAAACCAACGAGCTCTCCTCCCGCTCCTCTTCACTCTCGGAACTATGTGCTCTACCAGCTTTTTTTTAACAAAGAACTCAAGATTATCTCTTTAGCCATCGATAGAGAGAGTCTCAAAGCAGTAATCGATATGGCATTCACACCCCGAATGGGAAACCCTAGCAAAGAAAAGGGTTAATGAGTGACAAAGCGAGTATAAAAGCAAGGAAGAAAGGGGAAGAGAAGGATACCATGGGTCTTCACTTTCCATCCAAACCTGTTAGAAAGGTATTTCCAGGACCATTCTTCCACTGGAGCAACGGCTAACAATTTTTCTACCCAACCACGGAAATCTGGGACGTCCTCAACAGCTTCCATGGTTGTTGAATAAGAAAAATAAAGCAACTATGAGATTGAAGGTTCTTCACAAAAAGAAGAGGAATAGAAAATATGAAAAGAAACTTACGTGCAAAGTTCCACTTTTCATATTCTCTTCTCCCACTAACCCACTTGTGGGAGCAGCGATGAATCGAGCATACCAACCACGATCCTTGTCATCTTAAGGGCTCACTAAAACTTTCTTACTCCTGGACACAAGGGTAAACACCCCAGAACGAAATAACTAGAGGGAGTAAAGATGAATCATATGATCAAAGGTGAAGGGTAAAGAAGCCAAGTTTGACAAGTATCTAAGGCAAGCCACAGCCCTCCACACAATAGGACCAATCTGTCCTAAAAAAACGTTGAACAAACGACAAAACTTTATAATGACTGGGTCAATAGGTGGTCTTAAACGTAACGTGAAGGGATATGTATACACAAAAGAATAACCAGCTTTGAACGAGGTGATCCTTTGATTTGCATTAGGAACAATAATTGGGAAATCATGTTTCCAGTGACAATCTCTCCACACAAGGGAAATCAAACCCATAGTAATCTGAGAAGGGTAAACATCAGCACGATCATGGGAAGTCATGAAAGTGACTTGATTTCTAATAGATTCTCTATCAGTAAAGAAGGAAAGTTCAGCGGGAATAATCTCATCAACAGTGGGTTCACGAAGTTGTTCACTAGAATCTCTACTTCTAACAGAAGATCTATGTGAAGAAGAAGACCTAGTTCTAGAGTACGACGGGGTAGTGGTACTGGGTTGAGAAGAAGAACCACGGATAGAAACAAATCCTAAATTATGTAACCTGCCACCTCTTTTACTTCTAGTAGGAGCAGACAAAGGGGGAAGTTCATCTACTATAACAACTTTACAGGGATAAGGATTTGAAGAAGCCATAGTTGTATGAAAGTAAAACGTGATGAAGAATGAGAATTATAGAAAACAAAGAATAGAGTATAAAGTTTTTCGTGAAAGCAAAGGCAAAGGAGGTATTTATATGAAGAAGCAACCGTCATGTAAAGGAGGTCATGAAGGAAACATCATGATGAAACAGTCACTTCACGACTGATGTAGCCGCAAAAAAGCCCTAAAAATTGCTGAAGAGTCGCAAATCCAATTAACGAAGGCCACGTGGCACATGCATTAAATGGAAGTGACATACGACGCGTTGATTCTGGAGAAGACGTAATGATACATGGGAAACGACGGCAAAAGTTCCCGCCATAAATACATACCACTTCCTAAATATTCAATTGCAGAATATTCGACAAGTGGGGAGACTATCTGTATTGGTAAAAATAAATATTACACGTGGATTTATATGAGTGGCTGATATGACAAGACACGTGGATCGGTAAGAAAGCGACAGCTTGAGAGATGCATTAAAAGAGGCACGAGTCGTAATAGGTACGAGCAAATCACCCACGAGAGGAAAAGATATGGTCACTCAAGTTTAAATGATTACATGAAGACGTACCAGCGGAATGAATCAAGACATTAAAAAGGAAAGATTCATGAATCATCAATTAATGAGCATGAATGAGCTCAGACGTTACAAAATCTTCATAAACAATTACGATTACCAATTATAACGTCTCATTAATATCATTAATGCTTATAATGATTCGGTCATAAAAGGGGAAAATGTTGTACTTATAGACTCCTATAAAAGGGAAAGAATATCATTTGTACAGACACGTTTTGATTACCATTGGAATACAATTACTTTCTTTTGCTTACTATTGGCTATTTTTGCTACTTCATTAATTTCCTTTCTTATCATTAAGTGAATATAGAATTTCTTGATTACCAGTAGCCCGAGTACTTCTTAAAATAAGCTTTGACCGAATTACTCAATTTTTGGTTAAACAATAATAATACTATCTTAATTACCAAAAAAGAAAACAACATGAGGATCTATTTCTTAGGAAAAGTTTTGAGATGTTTTACAATTATTATAGTTCTTGCTTAAGAAACTGATATACTTCTATTACCAATACATGTTATGGCAATGGATAAATTTATGGGAAACTACTAGCTATCAAGAATTAGAGACTGAGAGGACCCTGTGATGAGCAGGTCATCCACATAGACCAAGATGAACACCTGATCCGACTGAGATTGCTTGGTAGAAAGAGAATAGCCATGGTGACTATGTTGAAATCCTGCGGCTACAAGAGCTTCAATTAGCTTCAAGTTCCACTGCCGGGAGGCCTATTTTAGACCATACAAGAACTTGTGCAGCTTACAAACCTTGTGAGACTCCCCCTGACTCACAAGCCTCGGAGGTGGCAACATGTATACATCATCCTCTAAGTCACCTTGAAGAAACGCATTGAAGACATCCATTTGGTGTAGCATCCAACCATGCATTGCAGCTAGAGACAGAATGGCCCTAACAGTTATCATCTTGATAACAGGAGAAAATGTCTCTTGGTAGTCAAGACCTTCTTGTTGTGTATAACCTTTGGCCACCAATATCGCCTTATACATGTCTACCATGTTGCATTATACTTGACCATAAAGACCCATTTGCACCTAATGGCCCTTTTATCAGCTGGTAGGTCAACTAGAGTCCAAGTATGATTATCATTTAAATCCTCCAGTTCCTGATCCATTGCATCAAAACATTTGGAACCTTGTAGGGATTCAACAAGAGACTCTGGCTCTTTAACAGAAGAGAAATTTCAAAGGGACTGATAATAGGAAAGAGATATTGCAGCATAAGACATGTAGTCAGTAATGGGATATCTACAGACTACATTAGCCTCTGAAGATCCAGCAAGAGGCTTGGTTGCCCCATGAATGAAGCCATTTAGCCATCCCGGTGTCTTAGTGAGTCGAGAGTACCTTCTCACAGTACTGTCATCCAAAGGTATACAGAGAGCGCCCTGTGTGGAGTAGTAGCACATGGATCAATAGAAGATGGTGCATCAGGTGTTAGGGATACATCTCCAGTAGCAGATGGAGTCCCAGAAGCTATATCTGGAATCACGGTTGGAGAGGCCTCGTGAACTTCTGAAGAGATTACTTTTGGACCATTTAATGGAGAGCTTTCAGCCGCTTCTGGAGAAGCAGTCCTATCCACAGTCATAGGAAAAAAATGTCCCCCTCATCTATGACTCCTTGGGTGGTCTTTATGGTAGATGTACTGAAAGGAAAGCTATCCTCTTGGAAGGATACATCCCTGCTCATAAAGAAGGAATGATTAGTCAGACTATAAAGTCTGTACCCCTTTTGTGTGGTGGAATATCCCAAGTGAACTGCTGCATCTACCTTTGCACCAAATTTTTCTCTCCTAATTGTGGGATTGGTAGCATAACAAAGACAACCAAGCACTCTCAGATGTTGAAGATTTAGTTTTCTGCCAAAGAACACTTCAAAAGGTAATTTGCCTGACAATGCGGTGGAATGGATTCTGTTAATCAAGTAAACATCATTTTGGATACAAAGGCCCCAAAACCTTAAAGATATGGACCCTTGAAACCTGATAACACTGGCTACTTCAAGAATTTGGTGATGTTTCCTCTCCACAACTCCATTTTGTTGTGGTGTGTGTACACCCGAGCTTTGATAAATGATGCATGCATTACTAAACATTTCTGCACAATGGGAATTAAAGAACTATGCACCATTGTCAATTCTGAAAATCTTAACAGTATTATTGAATTGTGTCTTTACAAGCAACAAGAACTCCTTTATTACGACTAAGACATCACTTTTCAATTCAAGCAGAAATACCCAAACCATCCTACTACAATCATCAACTAAAGTAAGGAAATATCTTTTGCCATCAAAAATGGGTACCCTATAAGATCCCCAAACATCTCCATGAATCAGATCAAACACAATCTTAGCTCTACTAGTACTTTGTTACGGGAACATGCACTAAATAGCTCTACCCTATTTAGTGCATGTTCCCGTAACAAACCCTAATTTTCACTTGTCATGCAATGCGATCCTCATCGATCTCCGCCATAGGCCATAATTCTCGAAATCGGGATTAGCATTGAACTTGGAGTATCATACTGGTGCTCAAACAACGGATGGGTATGATCGATCTTCTTGACCTTTTGATCTCTTACGGATGCAACGGTAAACAACCTTCAATTGTTGTAGATGAGACTACGATATAGTGGAAACAATAACAAATTGTGCGATCAATTAGCCACAAGGCTCTGATACCATGTTAAGTGAAAGCCATGGAAGCTTCGAGATGCAGACTCGCGATGAATCAAAGAAGAGAAGGGAGAATTGGGGAATTTTCCTTTTTCTATTATATCTGAAAATGAATTGTCAGTGCTCTGTTATATACATTCTATATCTACTCTTGGTATAATTAACTTCCTAACCACTATATACAAACATCTAATTACACTAACAACCTGCCACGTCGTCAATACTCTCAACAAGAACTTCCAGCTACAAAGCTAGTTGTAGCCCGTTATATTCATAATCACAAGTATACTGTGAAACTAATTGAATGAGAGATCAGCCAAGGATGAAGGCCATAACTAGACCTTATTAAGAAGAACTACTCCTTCAAATCATGTTTGACTATTATGTAATTTATTTAACGTAAAAATCTAGAAAATTTTCCGTTTTGACAATTATGAATTATTATTGAGCTATAATTGTATATAACAATGATATATATATATATATATATATATATATATATATATAAAATCGAAAAAAAAATAAGACCGAAAAATCGGACTTGTATTGGTTTGATTTGGTTTATAGATTTAAAAATCCGACATAGTTGATTTTGGTTTGGTAAATAAAAAAATTGAACTAACCCGACCCATGTACACCTTACCATATTGAATACTTGTTCTAAGTAAGCCCACTCTACAAAAGTCGTAATAAGATTTCTGCATATCTAATTTCATCATACATCTTGATGATAAGCCCCTTCTTTCATATCCTTTCACTAACTCATGGCTAAGGATAATATTATCTGATGATCACCCTCCCTGAATTAAAAGCAGATTGTTAACTATCTACCAAGTCATCTATAACACCCTATAGTTTCTTTGTTAATACCTTTGAAATAATATTGAATAGAGTAGTATAACTTGAAATTGGCCTATATTCGCTGATGGATGACATGCTCTTAACTTTTGGTATCAATGTAATTGTTATGAAGTTGATGGGCTTGAACATTTTGCATGTTTTGAAGATTTGCATATTAGCTTTACTAATCTCATCCCCTATAGGGGCCATGCCCTTTCAAAGAAATAGGCATTAGACTTATCAATTCCTGAAGACTTTAAATCACCTATCTCTTTTAATGCATGGTATACTTCTTCGGAGTTTTTACCTCCTATAGCAAAGGTTAAAACCTTATTTATTTTAAAAAAATACCATTTAAAAAAATTATATTCTATAGATACCTTTTAATGTTTATAGCAAAATATCTAGTTTTGGTTACCTCCTACCCCTAAGCCACTAAATACGCTATTCAGTTACACTATTTTCTTTCTCTCTCTACTTTGATACATGCCATTCTCTTCCCCCATTCCCTAAAAACACATCTGAGGATTCCGCTCACAACCATCTTCCTCTATTTCTGTTTGTCAAGTCTCCACAATGCTCTCTCGTTTCATCTCCAAATCCTCACACCTCCGACTCTTAACCCTGCTTCCTTCGAAAAGCCACTTCTTAAACCCTAAACCCATTTCCACTATACCCTCTTTTCCCATTCCCAAGCAATGTTTCTTCCCCAACAACCCCCATTTCTTCTCTACGGGTAACAACAACAATGGCAAAGATTCAGAGCCATCATCTTCTGATCTGTGGAAACTTTCTTGTGAAACTGATCAATCACTGTTCAAAAAGAAATAGAAAGTGTTGAGGGTATACAAACGCAGGTTCTTGATGATGGGTCTTGGGCTAAACAAGAACAAGAAGAGAGTGGTGATGTGTTTAAAGAAAATAAGGGTGTTGGTGGAGGTGGGGAGGATGAGATTCGCCAGAAATTAGGGTTTGTTCTTGAACAAAGACGACGGAGTTTGGGGCTGAGCAACTTGATTTTCCGTTAATATATTTCAATGTATTTTCAACGTATCACGCTGTATTTTCATGTATTTCATTGTATTCATTATCTTTTTTTTCATTGTAATTCAATGTATCTCGCTGTATTCCATGTATTCCATTGTATTCACTGTCTTTTTTTTTATTGTATTTCAATGTATCCCGCTGTATTCTATGTATTTTATTGTATTCACTGTCTCACTATATGCCATGAATGTATTCATATATTTTTTTTAATTAATATAATTTATGTATTCAGATGTATTATATAATTTCTCTGAAGATTGCTATATTTTTGGGGTATTTTTCGGTTGAGAATCTTTTTTATACAAGAAAATACAAAATTTGTGTGTTATAATTGAGTTTGTTGAGTTATATTAGGAGTCTATTATGTTAATTGATTCACTTTCCATTTAGAAACAGTGTAATCCCCTGTTTCACGCCGTGAATACAGTCGAATATAATAGTTTGTCCAACTGTAATCTCATGTTTCACGCCATGAATACAGTCGAATACACTCGAATACAACAATTGATTAGCTGGACTTCCCTGATTCACGCCTATTTTTGCTACTGTATTCATGAATACAGTAGCTTAAATACATCTAATACATCTTATAACAACAGAAAACGTATCTACAATCCGTAATATAGCAAATGGTATCTATAGATAGCTAATTACCACTAAAAGATAGTGCTTTATGAAAATTTCTCTACTTCTTCTTTGGTTGTTGGCTTATAACATGTTTGGCCAAGCTTTTTTAAAGGCTAAAAGTATTTTTTTTAAAGTATTTTTTTTTCTCAACATAAGGTGTTTGGTCAAGCTTTTTGGGGAAAAAAAATATTTTTAAGAAGAAGCAGAAACAGTTTTTGAGAAGCAGAAAAAGTAGTTTCTTCCTAGAAGCACAAGCAATTTTGACTTTTCTTCTTATAAAAAATACCCTTAACAAAATATCGTATATACCAAAATAACCCAACTTATTTTATACGTAATACTTAGGATATTAATGTATCAAGTATTTCTTTTTATTTTTAGGATAACTTTCTAATATATAGTGACTTCAGAGGTGATGCTTTTATATATGTGGCTTAATTTTTTAATATATTTAATTATTTTTAAGAGAATTAAAATACTTTTTTTCATATTTTACTTAAATAAAATAAAAATATTTAATTATTATCTTTAATAACAACTTTTTAAGATTATTTGTTTACTTATAATATTAATTATTAAGTAAAGCTATTCATGTCTTTATTCGTAATTTAATATTGAAAAGCACTTTTTGAAAAGTTTGGCCTAACACAAATTATTATTCAAAAGTGATTTTCAGAGTGATTAGCCAAATGAAAATTGCTTTTTCTAAAAGTACTTTTTCGAAAAACACTTTTAAGAAAACACTTCTCAAAATAAGTTGATTTTTCCAGCTTGGCCAAACAGGCTATTAACAAGCTCTTTGTTTTGTTCTCTATGTAGGATTGGGCCTTCCTATAAAATTGCAGGTTGTATAGCTGGTAGGGAAGCAGCTGCAGTTCCCAACAACTTTTTGTAAAACCAGTCACCTCAGTTTCAATATATGCCTCTGATTGCATTGCATTTCCCATCAAATACTTATCATTATAGAGTAATGTACTTGTTAAATAATTTGATTGTATAAATATTTTTATTTGTCAATACATAGAATCTATATTCCTTTTTTGAGTTTTGAAACGATCAACAATTAGAAACAATAGAGATGAATTAGCATATTATATTATACATGATGTAGATCTGAAAAAGTTACTCAACTCCGTTATTTTCACCAAACCAACCAATTTAACTTTAAAAGTAACAAGTTAAAATCAATAATATATGTAAATGTTAGATGTGAGTAAGTGAAAATAACAAATCAAATCATGGCATGTTAAATTTCATGTGAGAGGAGCATGGTCGATTTGATCTAAAAGATATTATTATTTATTGGTCAAATTGTGAATACCAGTGTTTTAAAAGGCGTTTTCGGGGCGAGCCCTGGAGCGAGGCGCACCAAAAATGCCTCGAGACAATGGTGTGGGGCGAAAGTCTCAAGAGGCCTACGCCCAGGCGTTTGAGGCGTGATTTTTTAGTGAAGCGTAAGCCCTAGAAATTTTTCAAATTAAAACAAAATTTGTTGAGTAAGTCCTTCATATAATACTCAAATTCTCAAAAGTCAGCTTTGTAATTACTTAAATTTTTTAAAAAGGAACTGAAATGTATTAAATTTAAAAGCTAGGACCTTTTCTTATTGAGTGAAGTCCTAATTCATGGTCTTTCCAAATTCTTTATCTTATCCGCTAGTCTGCTAATATCTCCCAAAAGCAACGAATATTTAAATTTTTTTTACAAATACAAAGAGAAATCTATTCTCTTTCATAGCAGCAATTTCAAAGTTCAAATTGCAGGTTAGTCATCCTTTTTTTTCCTCCATATAGAAAACTTTATTCTTTTAGACTTAAGTTACTTGTGCTTGTAAGTAGCGTATAATTGATTATTTTTACTAGTTTTTTGTGGGGATGGAGCACGAATATATATATATATATATTTATAAAATATTAAAAATTAAATATCTATAGGACTTACGTCCTGTGCCTCGGGGCGTACGCCCCGAGGCATATGTAAAATGCCTCACCTTACGCCATGATTTTCAATTCGAGACTCGAGCTTTCTTTTTTGTTTATATTTCTTTTTTGGGCTATTAATTGATATCAAAATAAGCATAACTCCAAGTTCAATATTTTATGTATGTTTTTTGAAAAAGAAGTCTCTGCAATCAAGCCAAAAATGAAAAGGTCCAAAGTTTAAAAGTAGACCTTGAAAGTCAACAAAAGAGACGGTACACGAAGTCAATTTATATCCAGTATGAGAATAATTCATATTTGAATAGTTCAACTTACAATTATTTTTATATTTTTCCCCTTTATATTTTGTTGATGGCAATATTTTTTTTTTAATTTATTATCATTAATTAAGAGGGTGTTTGGTCATTGATATTATTAATTGGCATTGTTAAAGCAGCATGGTGTACGATTATGTTGTTAAGATATAATTTTAGAAAGACTTGCAATTATCATTTTATTTTGGTAATTATTTATTCATTTGCTTGATATTTAAGTAGATTATACTCTCGTCATAATCTTCTTTGTTTATGTCAACTATTTTGTTGAGAGGTTTGATTAGTTAACAAATTATTCTTTCTTAGAAAAAAATCCATCTATGTTTCTAGGAAATTTCGAATCTTAAAAAATTTCCATTTTGTTAATGTAGGGCCTCCATTCCCTAGTCGCCTTTTGCCAACATTAGGGCTCCAATCCCTGAGTTGAGCCTTTTTAGACATAGGGCCTCCATTCCCTAGTCGCCTTTTGCCAATATTAGGGCTCCAATCCCCGAGTT